>NW_026739341.1:0-61000 GCF_963082655.1 Stomoxys calcitrans
GCCGGCCATCGACCAAGGTAGTTAAGTACAGGATGAAAATGTCTAAGGTTTGTGGACGAGAAATCCAGAGGAGGCCTTCCCGCCGAAAAAGGAAAGTCATCGATAATTCATTAGTCGGGGCATCGGCAGTCATTGTCCAGGGTGATTGGACATGGGATGAGGAAAAAAGGGACCTTCACACGAGATCGAAGGGAGAATATTTTCTTCTCTTTTATTTTTCTGTTATACAAAACGATTTCCTGCCAACTAATGACGACTTCCAACAGGGAATTTCTGTGCGTAACAGATTCTGCATTTAGGAAGGAATACTGATTTCTATTGATCCTGATAGTTCATCGGTTTTGCACATAGGTAGCTTCCGCTGGGGCTCCCCGAAGAACGATTTTTCGCGCCAATCTTCTAGTATATGACGCCACTGCTCTCTCCACTTTCTTATTTCAGATTGTTCTTATTTTATTATAATTTTATTGATTTTTACTATTATAATCCTATATATGATTTTTCCTGAGAGGAGATCTGCAATTGATAGTACGACTTCGACGACTTTCCCTTAATGGACTTATAGTTTTTTGATAACCCTGTTTAACATACCATGAGTTTCTTCACGACTCAGAATTGTTATCGATATGCCTTATTGGAAATCGATTAATGTAAAGACAGATAGATTTATCTACCCTTTGGATAGACCAGCTGGTCATATAAGGACAGGCCAACCGGCAACACAACGGGCAGGAGTTTCTTTTATAAATAATTTCCTGCAAATTTCACACACTTTGCAGGAAGGGTATCCGTCCCGGGCTGTGAAAGCCTTAATACTGTTTTCCAACCTTTGTGTTTTTCCCGGTGGATAGGAGAATTGCTGCGACTGTGAATTTCAGCTTTCTGGTGTGGCTGGATATTGGCGGTCGGCTGTCTGTGTGGCAGTGTGTTGTGACAAGGTGCTGGAATGTTGGAGAGGGTCGAGGACGGGATGATATGGCCACCCTACACTCGAAGGACTACCTGTGTAGGGGATATACTGGCATTAGAGGAGGGCTGGCAGTGTGACTAATGGCCTTTTTGATGCAACTAATATTTTGGCGTTCAAGCAGGGCAGTTTTGAGACACACTCGCGTTTCTGTGATGCATTGACTGAGGCGGCCGATGGCGCCGATTACTATTGGAGTGTTATTTCGCCGAATGGACGTTTCTTGGGCGTTAATTGATAAATACAGAGGAGAATGAAGAGAGATTTTGCTGCTGTCGTTTTTTGTTTCGCCAAATGGGCTTTATTTAATACCTACAGAGGAAAATAAAGGAGAAATTTTTAGCTGCCGTCGAAGTTTATGGAAATTGTTTTACTATATGGCGGATGCGGTCACTATATGTGTGTTATTGGTTAGGAAGATAACTACCGCTGTGCGTTGCGCAGGCTTGCTCGACGACTAATTTGGAAGATTTGGACATAGGTCCCTGGGAAATTGGTGATATTTCGATTTTTTGTTGTCCAAGCTGTTATGGCTGTATGCTGCGCACAGAGACAATTGGTACTTGACATGACAACTGGCACATGTGTGCTGAGCACGGGGGCGAATGGCCGTTGCCATGGCAGCTGTTATGTATGTGTCGCTGTTTTGTTATAACCGCGCTGTGGACCAGCAACTTCAATCTTCAGAATGTTGCGGCAATTTCGATTGCCTTTATGATTCACTGCAACTATTGTTGTTGCAATTTTTAAACAGGGGTCCTGTGACATTGTATATGTCCAGTTTTTCTTGTTGTAATTGTTGTTATCGCCGTTTTTTGTTGCTGTTTTCATAAGAAAGAAGACTGCAATTATTGTTATGAATTTAGTTATTGCATTCTCCCTGAGTTTTTTTCAGATTTTTGTCGCAATTTTGAAAAGAAGTTTTTGTGTTACTGTTGCGATTTTGACCATTGTAGATGTCCAGTTTTTCATGCTGTAATTGTTGTTATGGCCGCCTTTTGTTGCTGTTTCTCATGGGAAAGAACGCTGCAACTATTGCTATAAATTTAGTTGTTGCATATTCCCAAGATCTTTTTTCAGATTGTTGTCGCAATTTGAAAATAAGTTTCTTGTGTTGTTGTCGAAATTTGGCCATTACAACATCAGGCATTTTGCAGTCATCGTTGTGACGTCTCGATGGCTGAGACCGGTGAGGTTGCAGTTTTGACTACTGCAGCCGATTGATCTTTTGGTATAGCTGTGAGTTGCGGCTATCGATGGTGCAGTCCTTTATAGACTTTGCAGCACTTGTTGATGCAGATCTGTCACTCTTAAGGAGATTACTACTGCTGGCTGTTATTGCCACAATTACTGGCCGAAAGTGTTAATTATACTTCTGATGGGAGCGGCCGTTAAGGATAATTTTAATTTTCCTTGCTGTCATTACTATTATGACCAGGTTATACACATAAATGGGAAGCTAACAACTTGGGCTGTCGACCTTGATGCCACTGCTGATGGAGCAGTCGTTTTTTTCAGACAGAATCTCTCAGATTGTTGTCGCGATTTTGGGGGTAGGTTCTGTTGGGTTTCATTGCTCTGACATTTCGATGGCTGAGACTGTTGGTGTTACAGTTTTGGTTGCTGCAGTTTATTAGTCCTCAGACGGAGCTACGTTTTTGCAGCTATCGATGGTGCAGTCTTTTGTGGGCCCAGCAGTACTTGATGATGCAATTTTCGGCCTGAGGGATTTTCGCCTGTAGAAATGTTGCTGTTTTTATGGAAAGGAATGCTGCGATTATTTGTGGCAGTTCTAGTTGTTTGCAATTATTCCCTGAGTCTTTCAGATTGCTGTCGCGGTTTGCGGGGGTAAGATTTTCGTTTAGGTTTCATTGCTGTGACATTCCGATAGCCGAGACCATTGGTGTTGCAGTTTTGGCTGCTGCAGTTGATCGTTCTTCGGTTAGAGCTGCGACTTGCAGCTATCGATGGTGCAGTCTTTTGTGGGTCTTGTAGTGCCTGATGATACAATTTTCGGTCTGAGCGATCTTCGCCTGTAGAATAGTCATTTTTAATAAGGTTACTGCTGCTGGTTGTTATTGCCACAATTGATGCAATATATACCGCTGTTATATTGCAATTTTCCTATTTGCGAGAAGTTTGTTGATACTAACACTTTTGTTTCCGTTGCAGAAATTGTTGCTGTCGAATGTTGCTGTTACTATTGCGGGACTGGCGCTATGGCAGAGAGGCCGATGTACTGTTGAAATTACGGCCATTATGACAAGAACTCTCAGGACTTTTGCTTGTCGTTCGGAGAATATTTCGAGGTGATTTTCGCCTGGTAGTTGGGACCTTGACTATTGCAATACGTTGACCCTGGAGACGGGCACATTTGCACTTGTGACCTTCTGCGTACTCCTTTTGACCTTCTACTTACCCTCCTTGACCTCATACTTACCCGGACTGGCCTTTTCCGGTTCCTTTAAAGTTACTGCTTTAATTTTCAACCCCCTTTTATCTTCGAGATTGGAAATTTTCCAGTCTGACGTGACATAGGGCTTGCCTACTAGTTATGAGATGGGAATTACTTTAGAGGAAGACAGGTGAGGGGTAGGTTTTAGGGAATCTGGGAGAATTGATTAATGAATTTGGGAGATCTGGAATGATTTATGACGGTCAGAGGATAGGACTGAGAATCGCCACGCGGCCCTTATGGCTAACTGGGGATAGATGTTGTGATGATGACGACAGGATAGGCGGGGGAAACCGTGGATAGGGGGGCTCCAGTTACCTACCATAGGGTTGCCGGATCCGCGGGCATTGACAACCCAAAGAACTGGGGATAGTCCTTTGCAGATTGACAATAGGATAGGCGGGGGAAACCGTGGAAAGGGAGGTTCCAGTTTCCTGCTATAAGGTTGCTAGATCCTCTGGCCTTGACTACATAAGAACAATATGAAGGGATGGGTAGGAGGAGGAAATGAATAGGACGAAAGGAATTGGAGAAGTAATGACCTCACATGTGTGAGGCACAATTAATAACGTGGTGGCGTTAGTCTGAAACGAAGAGAAGAATTATGACGTATATATGAGGGCGTACGAGGTGTATAGCCGGGACGACACCACTGATAATTTATATTTTGACGACGATAGGTAATACTGGTGGGCAAACCCCGGGAATAGGTGACACTATAAGGCAGCCAGTTGTGACGATGATATTAAGAGACGGGCTGCCAGGAATCCCAGTTACACCAGAGGTCCTCATCGCTGTGCATATTCGGTTGCGGTTGCTGGAGGACAGGCGGAGCCTCTCTTGCGGTTACGAGTGTGGAAATGGTAGACACTGAATCGGGGAAGTCATTTTCAGTTACGGACGTAGAGATGGTGGACTCTGAGTCGGAAAAGTCACTTGCATGTAGACTAATCGATGGACTAAGGAAAGAAGTGAGGGAGATAAGTTGAGATTCCTGACTTAGAAAAATGGGCTGACTATCACTGTCATACCTGGGTGTTGGAAAGGGAACACATAGACTAGTGGACGGAGTAACCGTACGAGATCCAAACTTTTTTGTCAGATTGCTCACAGATACATCCGAAGCGGGTGTGTCCGACCGGACATTTGGACTACTGGAGGTCGGAAATAAGACACAGACGGAAAACTATTGTAACACATGACTTACCTAGGACCATTATTGGACCCTTTTCCATTACGGACCGCACGGGTTCTCGCTTCGCCTTCTTTTCCGGCGCCGCATTCGGTTTCTTCATTATCGATTTCTAGTTTTATTTTTTTGACAGGTGATGCAGATAGTGACAGGTGATGCAGTAGCACCCCTGACAGACAGAATAAATTCACGAAAGGCTTCACGGGTGGTGGGAAACACCTGTTGAGACAGGACTATGCCGGACATACTGCGGATGGAGGTAAGAGAGAACAGAGACACTTATGAGGTGGTCATAGACAGGACACAGTGATTCCTTTGATGCAAGGAATAACGCTCTGACACACCTGTCTTTCGCAATGAACACAATAGATCTTTTAGATCTGATTTTCGAACACGACTGGTTTGCACTAATCACACGGATAATTAATTTTCACACACACACAGGTTAAGGGTCTATACGCCCTTGTGCAGTTTACTTGAATGACTGGCTCCGACACACGGAACTCAGACACGATCTGACGGGCTTTTTTCATAAACCCTCACGCTTGTATGTATGGGCAATTTACGATAGTCTTTATGAATATTGACTAGAATAATACGTGATGAGGAATTCAGGAGGTACAGGACCAGAGTTTGAATTCCCTTACAGGTTTTATGTATTTTCTCTCTGAATGTTAGACGCCGACTGACTTTTTCTTCATGTATTTCGGTTTAATTCAAATTTCGATTATCGAATTCCGATTGAAGTGCAACAACGGCAAAGGAGCCGGCCATCGACCAAGGTAGTTAAGTACAGGATGAAAATGTCTAAGGTTTGTGGACGAGAAATCCAGAGGAGGCCTTCCCGCCGAAAAAGGAAAGTCATCGATAATTCATTAGTCGGGGCATCGGCAGTCATTGTCCAGGGTGATTGGACATGGGATGAGGAAAAAAGGGACCTTCACACGAGATCGAAGGGAGAATATTTTCTTCTCTTTTATTTTTCTGTTATACAAAACGATTTCCTGCCAACTAATGACGACTTCCAACAGGGAATTTCTGTGCGTAACAGATTCTGCATTTAGGAAGGAATACTGATTTCTATTGATCCTGATAGTTCATCGGTTTTGCACATAGGTAGCTTCCGCTGGGGCTCCCCGAAGAACGATTTTTCGCGCCAATCTTCTAGTATATGACGCCACTGCTCTCTCCACTTTCTTATTTCAGATTGTTCTTATTTTATTATAATTTTATTGATTTTTACTATTATAATCCTATATATGATTTTTCCTGAGAGGAGATCTGCAATTGATAGTACGACTTCGACGACTTTCCCTTAATGGACTTATAGTTTTTTGATAACCCTGTTTAACATACCATGAGTTTCTTCACGACTCAGAATTGTTATCGATATGCCTTATTGGAAATCGATTAATGTAAAGACAGATAGATTTATCTACCCTTTGGATAGACCAGCTGGTCATATAAGGACAGGCCAACCGGCAACACAACGGGCAGGAGTTTCTTTTATAAATAATTTCCTGCAAATTTCACACACTTTGCAGGAAGGGTATCCGTCCCGGGCTGTGAAAGCCTTAATACTGTTTTCCAACCTTTGTGTTTTTCCCGGTGGATAGGAGAATTGCTGCGACTGTGAATTTCAGCTTTCTGGTGTGGCTGGATATTGGCGGTCGGCTGTCTGTGTGGCAGTGTGTTGTGACAAGGTGCTGGAATGTTGGAGAGGGTCGAGGACGGGATGATATGGCCACCCTACACTCGAAGGACTACCTGTGTAGGGGATATACTGGCATTAGAGGAGGGCTGGCAGTGTGACTAATGGCCTTTTTGATGCAACTAATATTTTGGCGTTCAAGCAGGGCAGTTTTGAGACACACTCGCGTTTCTGTGATGCATTGACTGAGGCGGCCGATGGCGCCGATTACTATTGGAGTGTTATTTCGCCGAATGGACGTTTCTTGGGCGTTAATTGATAAATACAGAGGAGAATGAAGAGAGATTTTGCTGCTGTCGTTTTTTGTTTCGCCAAATGGGCTTTATTTAATACCTACAGAGGAAAATAAAGGAGAAATTTTTAGCTGCCGTCGAAGTTTATGGAAATTGTTTTACTATATGGCGGATGCGGTCACTATATGTGTGTTATTGGTTAGGAAGATAACTACCGCTGTGCGTTGCGCAGGCTTGCTCGACGACTAATTTGGAAGATTTGGACATAGGTCCCTGGGAAATTGGTGATATTTCGATTTTTTGTTGTCCAAGCTGTTATGGCTGTATGCTGCGCACAGAGACAATTGGTACTTGACATGACAACTGGCACATGTGTGCTGAGCACGGGGGCGAATGGCCGTTGCCATGGCAGCTGTTATGTATGTGTCGCTGTTTTGTTATAACCGCGCTGTGGACCAGCAACTTCAATCTTCAGAATGTTGCGGCAATTTCGATTGCCTTTATGATTCACTGCAACTATTGTTGTTGCAATTTTTAAACAGGGGTCCTGTGACATTGTATATGTCCAGTTTTTCTTGTTGTAATTGTTGTTATCGCCGTTTTTTGTTGCTGTTTTCATAAGAAAGAAGACTGCAATTATTGTTATGAATTTAGTTATTGCATTCTCCCTGAGTTTTTTTCAGATTTTTGTCGCAATTTTGAAAAGAAGTTTTTGTGTTACTGTTGCGATTTTGACCATTGTAGATGTCCAGTTTTTCATGCTGTAATTGTTGTTATGGCCGCCTTTTGTTGCTGTTTCTCATGGGAAAGAACGCTGCAACTATTGCTATAAATTTAGTTGTTGCATATTCCCAAGATCTTTTTTCAGATTGTTGTCGCAATTTGAAAATAAGTTTCTTGTGTTGTTGTCGAAATTTGGCCATTACAACATCAGGCATTTTGCAGTCATCGTTGTGACGTCTCGATGGCTGAGACCGGTGAGGTTGCAGTTTTGACTACTGCAGCCGATTGATCTTTTGGTATAGCTGTGAGTTGCGGCTATCGATGGTGCAGTCCTTTATAGACTTTGCAGCACTTGTTGATGCAGATCTGTCACTCTTAAGGAGATTACTACTGCTGGCTGTTATTGCCACAATTACTGGCCGAAAGTGTTAATTATACTTCTGATGGGAGCGGCCGTTAAGGATAATTTTAATTTTCCTTGCTGTCATTACTATTATGACCAGGTTATACACATAAATGGGAAGCTAACAACTTGGGCTGTCGACCTTGATGCCACTGCTGATGGAGCAGTCGTTTTTTTCAGACAGAATCTCTCAGATTGTTGTCGCGATTTTGGGGGTAGGTTCTGTTGGGTTTCATTGCTCTGACATTTCGATGGCTGAGACTGTTGGTGTTACAGTTTTGGTTGCTGCAGTTTATTAGTCCTCAGACGGAGCTACGTTTTTGCAGCTATCGATGGTGCAGTCTTTTGTGGGCCCAGCAGTACTTGATGATGCAATTTTCGGCCTGAGGGATTTTCGCCTGTAGAAATGTTGCTGTTTTTATGGAAAGGAATGCTGCGATTATTTGTGGCAGTTCTAGTTGTTTGCAATTATTCCCTGAGTCTTTCAGATTGCTGTCGCGGTTTGCGGGGGTAAGATTTTCGTTTAGGTTTCATTGCTGTGACATTCCGATAGCCGAGACCATTGGTGTTGCAGTTTTGGCTGCTGCAGTTGATCGTTCTTCGGTTAGAGCTGCGACTTGCAGCTATCGATGGTGCAGTCTTTTGTGGGTCTTGTAGTGCCTGATGATACAATTTTCGGTCTGAGCGATCTTCGCCTGTAGAATAGTCATTTTTAATAAGGTTACTGCTGCTGGTTGTTATTGCCACAATTGATGCAATATATACCGCTGTTATATTGCAATTTTCCTATTTGCGAGAAGTTTGTTGATACTAACACTTTTGTTTCCGTTGCAGAAATTGTTGCTGTCGAATGTTGCTGTTACTATTGCGGGACTGGCGCTATGGCAGAGAGGCCGATGTACTGTTGAAATTACGGCCATTATGACAAGAACTCTCAGGACTTTTGCTTGTCGTTCGGAGAATATTTCGAGGTGATTTTCGCCTGGTAGTTGGGACCTTGACTATTGCAATACGTTGACCCTGGAGACGGGCACATTTGCACTTGTGACCTTCTGCGTACTCCTTTTGACCTTCTACTTACCCTCCTTGACCTCATACTTACCCGGACTGGCCTTTTCCGGTTCCTTTAAAGTTACTGCTTTAATTTTCAACCCCCTTTTATCTTCGAGATTGGAAATTTTCCAGTCTGACGTGACATAGGGCTTGCCTACTAGTTATGAGATGGGAATTACTTTAGAGGAAGACAGGTGAGGGGTAGGTTTTAGGGAATCTGGGAGAATTGATTAATGAATTTGGGAGATCTGGAATGATTTATGACGGTCAGAGGATAGGACTGAGAATCGCCACGCGGCCCTTATGGCTAACTGGGGATAGATGTTGTGATGATGACGACAGGATAGGCGGGGGAAACCGTGGATAGGGGGGCTCCAGTTACCTACCATAGGGTTGCCGGATCCGCGGGCATTGACAACCCAAAGAACTGGGGATAGTCCTTTGCAGATTGACAATAGGATAGGCGGGGGAAACCGTGGAAAGGGAGGTTCCAGTTTCCTGCTATAAGGTTGCTAGATCCTCTGGCCTTGACTACATAAGAACAATATGAAGGGATGGGTAGGAGGAGGAAATGAATAGGACGAAAGGAATTGGAGAAGTAATGACCTCACATGTGTGAGGCACAATTAATAACGTGGTGGCGTTAGTCTGAAACGAAGAGAAGAATTATGACGTATATATGAGGGCGTACGAGGTGTATAGCCGGGACGACACCACTGATAATTTATATTTTGACGACGATAGGTAATACTGGTGGGCAAACCCCGGGAATAGGTGACACTATAAGGCAGCCAGTTGTGACGATGATATTAAGAGACGGGCTGCCAGGAATCCCAGTTACACCAGAGGTCCTCATCGCTGTGCATATTCGGTTGCGGTTGCTGGAGGACAGGCGGAGCCTCTCTTGCGGTTACGAGTGTGGAAATGGTAGACACTGAATCGGGGAAGTCATTTTCAGTTACGGACGTAGAGATGGTGGACTCTGAGTCGGAAAAGTCACTTGCATGTAGACTAATCGATGGACTAAGGAAAGAAGTGAGGGAGATAAGTTGAGATTCCTGACTTAGAAAAATGGGCTGACTATCACTGTCATACCTGGGTGTTGGAAAGGGAACACATAGACTAGTGGACGGAGTAACCGTACGAGATCCAAACTTTTTTGTCAGATTGCTCACAGATACATCCGAAGCGGGTGTGTCCGACCGGACATTTGGACTACTGGAGGTCGGAAATAAGACACAGACGGAAAACTATTGTAACACATGACTTACCTAGGACCATTATTGGACCCTTTTCCATTACGGACCGCACGGGTTCTCGCTTCGCCTTCTTTTCCGGCGCCGCATTCGGTTTCTTCATTATCGATTTCTAGTTTTATTTTTTTGACAGGTGATGCAGATAGTGACAGGTGATGCAGTAGCACCCCTGACAGACAGAATAAATTCACGAAAGGCTTCACGGGTGGTGGGAAACACCTGTTGAGACAGGACTATGCCGGACATACTGCGGATGGAGGTAAGAGAGAACAGAGACACTTATGAGGTGGTCATAGACAGGACACAGTGATTCCTTTGATGCAAGGAATAACGCTCTGACACACCTGTCTTTCGCAATGAACACAATAGATCTTTTAGATCTGATTTTCGAACACGACTGGTTTGCACTAATCACACGGATAATTAATTTTCACACACACACAGGTTAAGGGTCTATACGCCCTTGTGCAGTTTACTTGAATGACTGGCTCCGACACACGGAACTCAGACACGATCTGACGGGCTTTTTTCATAAACCCTCACGCTTGTATGTATGGGCAATTTACGATAGTCTTTATGAATATTGACTAGAATAATACGTGATGAGGAATTCAGGAGGTACAGGACCAGAGTTTGAATTCCCTTACAGGTTTTATGTATTTTCTCTCTGAATGTTAGACGCCGACTGACTTTTTCTTCATGTATTTCGGTTTAATTCAAATTTCGATTATCGAATTCCGATTGAAGTGCAACAACGGCAAAGGAGCCGGCCATCGACCAAGGTAGTTAAGTACAGGATGAAAATGTCTAAGGTTTGTGGACGAGAAATCCAGAGGAGGCCTTCCCGCCGAAAAAGGAAAGTCATCGATAATTCATTAGTCGGGGCATCGGCAGTCATTGTCCAGGGTGATTGGACATGGGATGAGGAAAAAAGGGACCTTCACACGAGATCGAAGGGAGAATATTTTCTTCTCTTTTATTTTTCTGTTATACAAAACGATTTCCTGCCAACTAATGACGACTTCCAACAGGGAATTTCTGTGCGTAACAGATTCTGCATTTAGGAAGGAATACTGATTTCTATTGATCCTGATAGTTCATCGGTTTTGCACATAGGTAGCTTCCGCTGGGGCTCCCCGAAGAACGATTTTTCGCGCCAATCTTCTAGTATATGACGCCACTGCTCTCTCCACTTTCTTATTTCAGATTGTTCTTATTTTATTATAATTTTATTGATTTTTACTATTATAATCCTATATATGATTTTTCCTGAGAGGAGATCTGCAATTGATAGTACGACTTCGACGACTTTCCCTTAATGGACTTATAGTTTTTTGATAACCCTGTTTAACATACCATGAGTTTCTTCACGACTCAGAATTGTTATCGATATGCCTTATTGGAAATCGATTAATGTAAAGACAGATAGATTTATCTACCCTTTGGATAGACCAGCTGGTCATATAAGGACAGGCCAACCGGCAACACAACGGGCAGGAGTTTCTTTTATAAATAATTTCCTGCAAATTTCACACACTTTGCAGGAAGGGTATCCGTCCCGGGCTGTGAAAGCCTTAATACTGTTTTCCAACCTTTGTGTTTTTCCCGGTGGATAGGAGAATTGCTGCGACTGTGAATTTCAGCTTTCTGGTGTGGCTGGATATTGGCGGTCGGCTGTCTGTGTGGCAGTGTGTTGTGACAAGGTGCTGGAATGTTGGAGAGGGTCGAGGACGGGATGATATGGCCACCCTACACTCGAAGGACTACCTGTGTAGGGGATATACTGGCATTAGAGGAGGGCTGGCAGTGTGACTAATGGCCTTTTTGATGCAACTAATATTTTGGCGTTCAAGCAGGGCAGTTTTGAGACACACTCGCGTTTCTGTGATGCATTGACTGAGGCGGCCGATGGCGCCGATTACTATTGGAGTGTTATTTCGCCGAATGGACGTTTCTTGGGCGTTAATTGATAAATACAGAGGAGAATGAAGAGAGATTTTGCTGCTGTCGTTTTTTGTTTCGCCAAATGGGCTTTATTTAATACCTACAGAGGAAAATAAAGGAGAAATTTTTAGCTGCCGTCGAAGTTTATGGAAATTGTTTTACTATATGGCGGATGCGGTCACTATATGTGTGTTATTGGTTAGGAAGATAACTACCGCTGTGCGTTGCGCAGGCTTGCTCGACGACTAATTTGGAAGATTTGGACATAGGTCCCTGGGAAATTGGTGATATTTCGATTTTTTGTTGTCCAAGCTGTTATGGCTGTATGCTGCGCACAGAGACAATTGGTACTTGACATGACAACTGGCACATGTGTGCTGAGCACGGGGGCGAATGGCCGTTGCCATGGCAGCTGTTATGTATGTGTCGCTGTTTTGTTATAACCGCGCTGTGGACCAGCAACTTCAATCTTCAGAATGTTGCGGCAATTTCGATTGCCTTTATGATTCACTGCAACTATTGTTGTTGCAATTTTTAAACAGGGGTCCTGTGACATTGTATATGTCCAGTTTTTCTTGTTGTAATTGTTGTTATCGCCGTTTTTTGTTGCTGTTTTCATAAGAAAGAAGACTGCAATTATTGTTATGAATTTAGTTATTGCATTCTCCCTGAGTTTTTTTCAGATTTTTGTCGCAATTTTGAAAAGAAGTTTTTGTGTTACTGTTGCGATTTTGACCATTGTAGATGTCCAGTTTTTCATGCTGTAATTGTTGTTATGGCCGCCTTTTGTTGCTGTTTCTCATGGGAAAGAACGCTGCAACTATTGCTATAAATTTAGTTGTTGCATATTCCCAAGATCTTTTTTCAGATTGTTGTCGCAATTTGAAAATAAGTTTCTTGTGTTGTTGTCGAAATTTGGCCATTACAACATCAGGCATTTTGCAGTCATCGTTGTGACGTCTCGATGGCTGAGACCGGTGAGGTTGCAGTTTTGACTACTGCAGCCGATTGATCTTTTGGTATAGCTGTGAGTTGCGGCTATCGATGGTGCAGTCCTTTATAGACTTTGCAGCACTTGTTGATGCAGATCTGTCACTCTTAAGGAGATTACTACTGCTGGCTGTTATTGCCACAATTACTGGCCGAAAGTGTTAATTATACTTCTGATGGGAGCGGCCGTTAAGGATAATTTTAATTTTCCTTGCTGTCATTACTATTATGACCAGGTTATACACATAAATGGGAAGCTAACAACTTGGGCTGTCGACCTTGATGCCACTGCTGATGGAGCAGTCGTTTTTTTCAGACAGAATCTCTCAGATTGTTGTCGCGATTTTGGGGGTAGGTTCTGTTGGGTTTCATTGCTCTGACATTTCGATGGCTGAGACTGTTGGTGTTACAGTTTTGGTTGCTGCAGTTTATTAGTCCTCAGACGGAGCTACGTTTTTGCAGCTATCGATGGTGCAGTCTTTTGTGGGCCCAGCAGTACTTGATGATGCAATTTTCGGCCTGAGGGATTTTCGCCTGTAGAAATGTTGCTGTTTTTATGGAAAGGAATGCTGCGATTATTTGTGGCAGTTCTAGTTGTTTGCAATTATTCCCTGAGTCTTTCAGATTGCTGTCGCGGTTTGCGGGGGTAAGATTTTCGTTTAGGTTTCATTGCTGTGACATTCCGATAGCCGAGACCATTGGTGTTGCAGTTTTGGCTGCTGCAGTTGATCGTTCTTCGGTTAGAGCTGCGACTTGCAGCTATCGATGGTGCAGTCTTTTGTGGGTCTTGTAGTGCCTGATGATACAATTTTCGGTCTGAGCGATCTTCGCCTGTAGAATAGTCATTTTTAATAAGGTTACTGCTGCTGGTTGTTATTGCCACAATTGATGCAATATATACCGCTGTTATATTGCAATTTTCCTATTTGCGAGAAGTTTGTTGATACTAACACTTTTGTTTCCGTTGCAGAAATTGTTGCTGTCGAATGTTGCTGTTACTATTGCGGGACTGGCGCTATGGCAGAGAGGCCGATGTACTGTTGAAATTACGGCCATTATGACAAGAACTCTCAGGACTTTTGCTTGTCGTTCGGAGAATATTTCGAGGTGATTTTCGCCTGGTAGTTGGGACCTTGACTATTGCAATACGTTGACCCTGGAGACGGGCACATTTGCACTTGTGACCTTCTGCGTACTCCTTTTGACCTTCTACTTACCCTCCTTGACCTCATACTTACCCGGACTGGCCTTTTCCGGTTCCTTTAAAGTTACTGCTTTAATTTTCAACCCCCTTTTATCTTCGAGATTGGAAATTTTCCAGTCTGACGTGACATAGGGCTTGCCTACTAGTTATGAGATGGGAATTACTTTAGAGGAAGACAGGTGAGGGGTAGGTTTTAGGGAATCTGGGAGAATTGATTAATGAATTTGGGAGATCTGGAATGATTTATGACGGTCAGAGGATAGGACTGAGAATCGCCACGCGGCCCTTATGGCTAACTGGGGATAGATGTTGTGATGATGACGACAGGATAGGCGGGGGAAACCGTGGATAGGGGGGCTCCAGTTACCTACCATAGGGTTGCCGGATCCGCGGGCATTGACAACCCAAAGAACTGGGGATAGTCCTTTGCAGATTGACAATAGGATAGGCGGGGGAAACCGTGGAAAGGGAGGTTCCAGTTTCCTGCTATAAGGTTGCTAGATCCTCTGGCCTTGACTACATAAGAACAATATGAAGGGATGGGTAGGAGGAGGAAATGAATAGGACGAAAGGAATTGGAGAAGTAATGACCTCACATGTGTGAGGCACAATTAATAACGTGGTGGCGTTAGTCTGAAACGAAGAGAAGAATTATGACGTATATATGAGGGCGTACGAGGTGTATAGCCGGGACGACACCACTGATAATTTATATTTTGACGACGATAGGTAATACTGGTGGGCAAACCCCGGGAATAGGTGACACTATAAGGCAGCCAGTTGTGACGATGATATTAAGAGACGGGCTGCCAGGAATCCCAGTTACACCAGAGGTCCTCATCGCTGTGCATATTCGGTTGCGGTTGCTGGAGGACAGGCGGAGCCTCTCTTGCGGTTACGAGTGTGGAAATGGTAGACACTGAATCGGGGAAGTCATTTTCAGTTACGGACGTAGAGATGGTGGACTCTGAGTCGGAAAAGTCACTTGCATGTAGACTAATCGATGGACTAAGGAAAGAAGTGAGGGAGATAAGTTGAGATTCCTGACTTAGAAAAATGGGCTGACTATCACTGTCATACCTGGGTGTTGGAAAGGGAACACATAGACTAGTGGACGGAGTAACCGTACGAGATCCAAACTTTTTTGTCAGATTGCTCACAGATACATCCGAAGCGGGTGTGTCCGACCGGACATTTGGACTACTGGAGGTCGGAAATAAGACACAGACGGAAAACTATTGTAACACATGACTTACCTAGGACCATTATTGGACCCTTTTCCATTACGGACCGCACGGGTTCTCGCTTCGCCTTCTTTTCCGGCGCCGCATTCGGTTTCTTCATTATCGATTTCTAGTTTTATTTTTTTGACAGGTGATGCAGATAGTGACAGGTGATGCAGTAGCACCCCTGACAGACAGAATAAATTCACGAAAGGCTTCACGGGTGGTGGGAAACACCTGTTGAGACAGGACTATGCCGGACATACTGCGGATGGAGGTAAGAGAGAACAGAGACACTTATGAGGTGGTCATAGACAGGACACAGTGATTCCTTTGATGCAAGGAATAACGCTCTGACACACCTGTCTTTCGCAATGAACACAATAGATCTTTTAGATCTGATTTTCGAACACGACTGGTTTGCACTAATCACACGGATAATTAATTTTCACACACACACAGGTTAAGGGTCTATACGCCCTTGTGCAGTTTACTTGAATGACTGGCTCCGACACACGGAACTCAGACAGGATCTGACGGGCTTTTTTCATAAACCCTCACGCTTGTATGTATGGGCAATTTACGATAGTCTTTATGAATATTGACTAGAATAATACGTGATGAGGAATTCAGGAGGTACAGGACCAGAGTTTGAATTCCCTTACAGGTTTTATGTATTTTCTCTCTGAATGTTAGACGCCGACTGACTTTTTCTTCATGTATTTCGGTTTAATTCAAATTTCGATTATCGAATTCCGATTGAAGTGCAACAACGGCAAAGGAGCCGGCCATCGACCAAGGTAGTTAAGTACAGGATGAAAATGTCTAAGGTTTGTGGACGAGAAATCCAGAGGAGGCCTTCCCGCCGAAAAAGGAAAGTCATCGATAATTCATTAGTCGGGGCATCGGCAGTCATTGTCCAGGGTGATTGGACATGGGATGAGGAAAAAAGGGACCTTCACACGAGATCGAAGGGAGAATATTTTCTTCTTTTATTTTTCTGTTATACAAAACGATTTCCTGCCAACTAATGACGACTTCCAACAGGGAATTTCTGTGCGTAACAGATTCTGCATTTAGGAAGGAATACTGATTTCTATTGATCCTGATAGTTCATCGGTTTTGCACATAGGTAGCTTCCGCTGGGGCTCCCCGAAGAACGATTTTTCGCGCCAATCTTCTAGTATATGACGCCACTGCTCTCTCCACTTTCTTATTTCAGATTGTTCTTATTTTATTATAATTTTATTGATTTTTACTATTATAATCCTATATATGATTTTTCCTGAGAGGAGATCTGCAATTGATAGTACGACTTCGACGACTTTCCCTTAATGGACTTATAGTTTTTTGATAACCCTGTTTAACATACCATGAGTTTCTTCACGACTCAGAATTGTTATCGATATGCCTTATTGGAAATCGATTAATGTAAAGACAGATAGATTTATCTACCCTTTGGATAGACCAGCTGGTCATATAAGGACAGGCCAACCGGCAACACAACGGGCAGGAGTTTCTTTTATAAATAATTTCCTGCAAATTTCACACACTTTGCAGGAAGGGTATCCGTCCCGGGCTGTGAAAGCCTTAATACTGTTTTCCAACCTTTGTGTTTTTCCCGGTGGATAGGAGAATTGCTGCGACTGTGAATTTCAGCTTTCTGGTGTGGCTGGATATTGGCGGTCGGCTGTCTGTGTGGCAGTGTGTTGTGACAAGGTGCTGGAATGTTGGAGAGGGTCGAGGACGGGATGATATGGCCACCCTACACTCGAAGGACTACCTGTGTAGGGGATATACTGGCATTAGAGGAGGGCTGGCAGTGTGACTAATGGCCTTTTTGATGCAACTAATATTTTGGCGTTCAAGCAGGGCAGTTTTGAGACACACTCGCGTTTCTGTGATGCATTGACTGAGGCGGCCGATGGCGCCGATTACTATTGGAGTGTTATTTCGCCGAATGGACGTTTCTTGGGCGTTAATTGATAAATACAGAGGAGAATGAAGAGAGATTTTGCTGCTGTCGTTTTTTGTTTCGCCAAATGGGCTTTATTTAATACCTACAGAGGAAAATAAAGGAGAAATTTTTAGCTGCCGTCGAAGTTTATGGAAATTGTTTTACTATATGGCGGATGCGGTCACTATATGTGTGTTATTGGTTAGGAAGATAACTACCGCTGTGCGTTGCGCAGGCTTGCTCGACGACTAATTTGGAAGATTTGGACATAGGTCCCTGGGAAATTGGTGATATTTCGATTTTTTGTTGTCCAAGCTGTTATGGCTGTATGCTGCGCACAGAGACAATTGGTACTTGACATGACAACTGGCACATGTGTGCTGAGCACGGGGGCGAATGGCCGTTGCCATGGCAGCTGTTATGTATGTGTCGCTGTTTTGTTATAACCGCGCTGTGGACCAGCAACTTCAATCTTCAGAATGTTGCGGCAATTTCGATTGCCTTTATGATTCACTGCAACTATTGTTGTTGCAATTTTTAAACAGGGGTCCTGTGACATTGTATATGTCCAGTTTTTCTTGTTGTAATTGTTGTTATCGCCGTTTTTTGTTGCTGTTTTCATAAGAAAGAAGACTGCAATTATCGTTATGAATTTAGTTATTGCATTCTCCCTGAGTTTTTTTCAGATTTTTGTCGCAATTTTGAAAAGAAGTTTTTGCGTTACTGTTGCGATTTTGACCATTGTAGATGTCCAGTTTTTCATGCTGTAATTGTTGTTATGGCCGCCTTTTGTTGCTGTTTCTCATGGGAAAGAACGCTGCAACTATTGCTATAAATTTAGTTGTTGCATATTCCCAAGATCTTTTTTCAGATTGTTGTCGCAATTTGAAAATAAGTTTCTTGTGTTGTTGTCGAAATTTGGCCATTACAACATCAGGCATTTTGCAGTCATCGTTGTGACGTCTCGATGGCTGAGACCGGTGAGGTTGCAGTTTTGACTACTGCAGCCGATTGATCTTTTGGTATAGCTGTGAGTTGCGGCTATCGATGGTGCAGTCCTTTATAGACTTTGCAGCACTTGTTGATGCAGATCTGTCACTCTTAAGGAGATTACTACTGCTGGCTGTTATTGCCACAATTACTGGCCGAAAGTGTTAATTATACTTCTGATGGGAGCGGCCGTTAAGGATAATTTTAATTTTCCTTGCTGTCATTACTATTATGACCAGGTTATACACATAAATGGGAAGCTAACAACTTGGGCTGTCGACCTTGATGCCACTGCTGATGGAGCAGTCGTTTTTTTCAGACAGAATCTCTCAGATTGTTGTCGCGATTTTGGGGGTAGGTTCTGTTGGGTTTCATTGCTCTGACATTTCGATGGCTGAGACTGTTGGTGTTACAGTTTTGGTTGCTGCAGTTTATTAGTCCTCAGACGGAGCTACGTTTTTGCAGCTATCGATGGTGCAGTCTTTTGTGGGCCCAGCAGTACTTGATGATGCAATTTTCGGCCTGAGGGATTTTCGCCTGTAGAAATGTTGCTGTTTTTATGGAAAGGAATGCTGCGATTATTTGTGGCAGTTCTAGTTGTTTGCAATTATTCCCTGAGTCTTTCAGATTGCTGTCGCGGTTTGCGGGGGTAAGATTTTCGTTTAGGTTTCATTGCTGTGACATTCCGATAGCCGAGACCATTGGTGTTGCAGTTTTGGCTGCTGCAGTTGATCGTTCTTCGGTTAGAGCTGCGACTTGCAACTATCGATGGTGCAGTCTTTTGTGGGTCTTGTAGTGCCTGATGATACAATTTTCGGTCTGAGCGATCTTCGCCTGTAGAATAGTCATTTTTAATAAGGTTACTGCTGCTGGTTGTTATTGCCACAATTGATGCAATATATACCGCTGTTATATTGCAATTTTCCTATTTGCGAGAAGTTTGTTGATACTAACACTTTTGTTTCCGTTGCAGAAATTGTTGCTGTCGAATGTTGCTGTTACTATTGCGGGACTGGCGCTATGGCAGAGAGGCCGATGTACTGTTGAAATTACGGCCATTATGACAAGAACTCTCAGGACTTTTGCTTGTCGTTCGGAGAATATTTCGAGGTGATTTTCGCCTGGTAGTTGGGACCTTGACTATTGCAATACGTTGACCCTGGAGACGGGCACATTTGCACTTGTGACCTTCTGCGTACTCCTTTTGACCTTCTACTTACCCTCCTTGACCTCATACTTACCCGGACTGGCCTTTTCCGGTTCCTTTAAAGTTACTGCTTTAATTTTCAACCCCCTTTTATCTTCGAGATTGGAAATTTTCCAGTCTGACGTGACATAGGGCTTGCCTACTAGTTATGAGATGGGAATTACTTTAGAGGAAGACAGGTGAGGGGTAGGTTTTAGGGAATCTGGGAGAATTGATTAATGAATTTGGGAGATCTGGAATGATTTATGACGGTCAGAGGATAGGACTGAGAATCGCCACGCGGCCCTTATGGCTAACTGGGGATAGATGTTGTGATGATGACGACAGGATAGGCGGGGGAAACCGTGGATAGGGGGGCTCCAGTTACCTACCATAGGGTTGCCGGATCCGCGGGCATTGACAACCCAAAGAACTGGGGATAGTCCTTTGCAGATTGACAATAGGATAGGCGGGGAAACGTGGAAAGGGAGGTTCCAGTTTCCTGCTATAAGGTTGCTAGATCCTCTGGCCTTGACTACATAAGAACAATATGAAGGGATGGGTAGGAGGAGGAAATGAATAGGACGAAAGGAATTGGAGAAGTAATGACCTCACATGTGTGAGGCACAATTAATAACGTGGTGGCGTTAGTCTGAAACGAAGAGAAGAATTATGACGTATATATGAGGGCGTACGAGGTGTATAGCCGGGACGACACCACTGATAATTTATATTTTGACGACGATAGGTAATACTGGTGGGCAAACCCCGGGAATAGGTGACACTATAAGGCAGCCAGTTGTGACGATGATATTAAGAGACGGGCTGCCAGGAATCCCAGTTACACCAGAGGTCCTCATCGCTGTGCATATTCGGTTGCGGTTGCTGGAGGACAGGCGGAGCCTCTCTTGCGGTTACGAGTGTGGAAATGGTAGACACTGAATCGGGGAAGTCATTTTCAGTTACGGACGTAGAGATGGTGGACTCTGAGTCGGAAAAGTCACTTGCATGTAGACTAATCGATGGACTAAGGAAAGAAGTGAGGGAGATAAGTTGAGATTCCTGACTTAGAAAAATGGGCTGACTATCACTGTCATACCTGGGTGTTGGAAAGGGAACACATAGACTAGTGGACGGAGTAACCGTACGAGATCCAAACTTTTTTGTCAGATTGCTCACAGATACATCCGAAGCGGGTGTGTCCGACCGGACATTTGGACTACTGGAGGTCGGAAATAAGACACAGACGGAAAACTATTGTAACACATGACTTACCTAGGACCATTATTGGACCCTTTTCCATTACGGACCGCACGGGTTCTCGCTTCGCCTTCTTTTCCGGCGCCGCATTCGGTTTCTTCATTATCGATTTCTAGTTTTATTTTTTTGACAGGTGATGCAGATAGTGACAGGTGATGCAGTAGCACCCCTGACAGACAGAATAAATTCACGAAAGGCTTCACGGGTGGTGGGAAACACCTGTTGAGACAGGACTATGCCGGACATACTGCGGATGGAGGTAAGAGAGAACAGAGACACTTATGAGGTGGTCATAGACAGGACACAGTGATTCCTTTGATGCAAGGAATAACGCTCTGACACACCTGTCTTTCGCAATGAACACAATAGATCTTTTAGATCTGATTTTCGAACACGACTGGTTTGCACTAATCACACGGATAATTAATTTTCACACACACACAGGTTAAGGGTCTATACGCCCTTGTGCAGTTTACTTGAATGACTGGCTCCGACACACGGAACTCAGACACGATCTGACGGGCTTTTTTCATAAACCCTCACGCTTGTATGTATGGGCAATTTACGATAGTCTTTATGAATATTGACTAGAATAATACGTGATGAGGAATTCAGGAGGTACAGGACCAGAGTTTGAATTCCCTTACAGGTTTTATGTATTTTCTCTCTGAATGTTAGACGCCGACTGACTTTTTCTTCATGTATTTCGGTTTAATTCAAATTTCGATTATCGAATTCCGATTGAAGTGCAACAACGGCAAAGGAGCCGGCCATCGACCAAGGTAGTTAAGTACAGGATGAAAATGTCTAAGGTTTGTGGACGAGAAATCCAGAGGAGGCCTTCCCGCCGAAAAAGGAAAGTCATCGATAATTCATTAGTCGGGGCATCGGCAGTCATTGTCCAGGGTGATTGGACATGGGATGAGGAAAAAAGGGACCTTCACACGAGATCGAAGGGAGAATATTTTCTTCTCTTTTATTTTTCTGTTATACAAAACGATTTCCTGCCAACTAATGACGACTTCCAACAGGGAATTTCTGTGCGTAACAGATTCTGCATTTAGGAAGGAATACTGATTTCTATTGATCCTGATAGTTCATCGGTTTTGCACATAGGTAGCTTCCGCTGGGGCTCCCCGAAGAACGATTTTTCGCGCCAATCTTCTAGTATATGACGCCACTGCTCTCTCCACTTTCTTATTTCAGATTGTTCTTATTTTATTATAATTTTATTGATTTTTACTATTATAATCCTATATATGATTTTTCCTGAGAGGAGATCTGCAATTGATAGTACGACTTCGACGACTTTCCCTTAATGGACTTATAGTTTTTTGATAACCCTGTTTAACATACCATGAGTTTCTTCACGACTCAGAATTGTTATCGATATGCCTTATTGGAAATCGATTAATGTAAAGACAGATAGATTTATCTACCCTTTGGATAGACCAGCTGGTCATATAAGGACAGGCCAACCGGCAACACAACGGGCAGGAGTTTCTTTTATAAATAATTTCCTGCAAATTTCACACACTTTGCAGGAAGGGTATCCGTCCCGGGCTGTGAAAGCCTTAATACTGTTTTCCAACCTTTGTGTTTTTCCCGGTGGATAGGAGAATTGCTGCGACTGTGAATTTCAGCTTTCTGGTGTGGCTGGATATTGGCGGTCGGCTGTCTGTGTGGCAGTGTGTTGTGACAAGGTGCTGGAATGTTGGAGAGGGTCGAGGACGGGATGATATGGCCACCCTACACTCGAAGGACTACCTGTGTAGGGGATATACTGGCATTAGAGGAGGGCTGGCAGTGTGACTAATGGCCTTTTTGATGCAACTAATATTTTGGCGTTCAAGCAGGGCAGTTTTGAGACACACTCGCGTTTCTGTGATGCATTGACTGAGGCGGCCGATGGCGCCGATTACTATTGGAGTGTTATTTCGCCGAATGGACGTTTCTTGGGCGTTAATTGATAAATACAGAGGAGAATGAAGAGAGATTTTGCTGCTGTCGTTTTTTGTTTCGCCAAATGGGCTTTATTTAATACCTACAGAGGAAAATAAAGGAGAAATTTTTAGCTGCCGTCGAAGTTTATGGAAATTGTTTTACTATATGGCGGATGCGGTCACTATATGTGTGTTATTGGTTAGGAAGATAACTACCGCTGTGCGTTGCGCAGGCTTGCTCGACGACTAATTTGGAAGATTTGGACATAGGTCCCTGGGAAATTGGTGATATTTCGATTTTTTGTTGTCCAAGCTGTTATGGCTGTATGCTGCGCACAGAGACAATTGGTACTTGACATGACAACTGGCACATGTGTGCTGAGCACGGGGGCGAATGGCCGTTGCCATGGCAGCTGTTATGTATGTGTCGCTGTTTTGTTATAACCGCGCTGTGGACCAGCAACTTCAATCTTCAGAATGTTGCGGCAATTTCGATTGCCTTTATGATTCACTGCAACTATTGTTGTTGCAATTTTTAAACAGGGGTCCTGTGACATTGTATATGTCCAGTTTTTCTTGTTGTAATTGTTGTTATCGCCGTTTTTTGTTGCTGTTTTCATAAGAAAGAAGACTGCAATTATCGTTATGAATTTAGTTATTGCATTCTCCCTGAGTTTTTTTCAGATTTTTGTCGCAATTTTGAAAAGAAGTTTTTGCGTTACTGTTGCGATTTTGACCATTGTAGATGTCCAGTTTTTCATGCTGTAATTGTTGTTATGGCCGCCTTTTGTTGCTGTTTCTCATGGGAAAGAACGCTGCAACTATTGCTATAAATTTAGTTGTTGCATATTCCCAAGATCTTTTTTCAGATTGTTGTCGCAATTTGAAAATAAGTTTCTTGTGTTGTTGTCGAAATTTGGCCATTACAACATCAGGCATTTTGCAGTCATCGTTGTGACGTCTCGATGGCTGAGACCGGTGAGGTTGCAGTTTTGACTACTGCAGCCGATTGATCTTTTGGTATAGCTGTGAGTTGCGGCTATCGATGGTGCAGTCCTTTATAGACTTTGCAGCACTTGTTGATGCAGATCTGTCACTCTTAAGGAGATTACTACTGCTGGCTGTTATTGCCACAATTACTGGCCGAAAGTGTTAATTATACTTCTGATGGGAGCGGCCGTTAAGGATAATTTTAATTTTCCTTGCTGTCATTACTATTATGACCAGGTTATACACATAAATGGGAAGCTAACAACTTGGGCTGTCGACCTTGATGCCACTGCTGATGGAGCAGTCGTTTTTTTCAGACAGAATCTCTCAGATTGTTGTCGCGATTTTGGGGGTAGGTTCTGTTGGGTTTCATTGCTCTGACATTTCGATGGCTGAGACTGTTGGTGTTACAGTTTTGGTTGCTGCAGTTTATTAGTCCTCAGACGGAGCTACGTTTTTGCAGCTATCGATGGTGCAGTCTTTTGTGGGCCCAGCAGTACTTGATGATGCAATTTTCGGCCTGAGGGATTTTCGCCTGTAGAAATGTTGCTGTTTTTATGGAAAGGAATGCTGCGATTATTTGTGGCAGTTCTAGTTGTTTGCAATTATTCCCTGAGTCTTTCAGATTGCTGTCGCGGTTTGCGGGGGTAAGATTTTCGTTTAGGTTTCATTGCTGTGACATTCCGATAGCCGAGACCATTGGTGTTGCAGTTTTGGCTGCTGCAGTTGATCGTTCTTCGGTTAGAGCTGCGACTTGCAACTATCGATGGTGCAGTCTTTTGTGGGTCTTGTAGTGCCTGATGATACAATTTTCGGTCTGAGCGATCTTCGCCTGTAGAATAGTCATTTTTAATAAGGTTACTGCTGCTGGTTGTTATTGCCACAATTGATGCAATATATACCGCTGTTATATTGCAATTTTCCTATTTGCGAGAAGTTTGTTGATACTAACACTTTTGTTTCCGTTGCAGAAATTGTTGCTGTCGAATGTTGCTGTTACTATTGCGGGACTGGCGCTATGGCAGAGAGGCCGATGTACTGTTGAAATTACGGCCATTATGACAAGAACTCTCAGGACTTTTGCTTGTCGTTCGGAGAATATTTCGAGGTGATTTTCGCCTGGTAGTTGGGACCTTGACTATTGCAATACGTTGACCCTGGAGACGGGCACATTTGCACTTGTGACCTTCTGCGTACTCCTTTTGACCTTCTACTTACCCTCCTTGACCTCATACTTACCCGGACTGGCCTTTTCCGGTTCCTTTAAAGTTACTGCTTTAATTTTCAACCCCCTTTTATCTTCGAGATTGGAAATTTTCCAGTCTGACGTGACATAGGGCTTGCCTACTAGTTATGAGATGGGAATTACTTTAGAGGAAGACAGGTGAGGGGTAGGTTTTAGGGAATCTGGGAGAATTGATTAATGAATTTGGGAGATCTGGAATGATTTATGACGGTCAGAGGATAGGACTGAGAATCGCCACGCGGCCCTTATGGCTAACTGGGGATAGATGTTGTGATGATGACGACAGGATAGGCGGGGGAAACCGTGGATAGGGGGGCTCCAGTTACCTACCATAGGGTTGCCGGATCCGCGGGCATTGACAACCCAAAGAACTGGGGATAGTCCTTTGCAGATTGACAATAGGATAGGCGGGGGAAACCGTGGAAAGGGAGGTTCCAGTTTCCTGCTATAAGGTTGCTAGATCCTCTGGCCTTGACTACATAAGAACAATATGAAGGGATGGGTAGGAGGAGGAAATGAATAGGACGAAAGGAATTGGAGAAGTAATGACCTCACATGTGTGAGGCACAATTAATAACGTGGTGGCGTTAGTCTGAAACGAAGAGAAGAATTATGACGTATATATGAGGGCGTACGAGGTGTATAGCCGGGACGACACCACTGATAATTTATATTTTGACGACGATAGGTAATACTGGTGGGCAAACCCCGGGAATAGGTGACACTATAAGGCAGCCAGTTGTGACGATGATATTAAGAGACGGGCTGCCAGGAATCCCAGTTACACCAGAGGTCCTCATCGCTGTGCATATTCGGTTGCGGTTGCTGGAGGACAGGCGGAGCCTCTCTTGCGGTTACGAGTGTGGAAATGGTAGACACTGAATCGGGGAAGTCATTTTCAGTTACGGACGTAGAGATGGTGGACTCTGAGTCGGAAAAGTCACTTGCATGTAGACTAATCGATGGACTAAGGAAAGAAGTGAGGGAGATAAGTTGAGATTCCTGACTTAGAAAAATGGGCTGACTATCACTGTCATACCTGGGTGTTGGAAAGGGAACACATAGACTAGTGGACGGAGTAACCGTACGAGATCCAAACTTTTTTGTCAGATTGCTCACAGATACATCCGAAGCGGGTGTGTCCGACCGGACATTTGGACTACTGGAGGTCGGAAATAAGACACAGACGGAAAACTATTGTAACACATGACTTACCTAGGACCATTATTGGACCCTTTTCCATTACGGACCGCACGGGTTCTCGCTTCGCCTTCTTTTCCGGCGCCGCATTCGGTTTCTTCATTATCGATTTCTAGTTTTATTTTTTTGACAGGTGATGCAGATAGTGACAGGTGATGCAGTAGCACCCCTGACAGACAGAATAAATTCACGAAAGGCTTCACGGGTGGTGGGAAACACCTGTTGAGACAGGACTATGCCGGACATACTGCGGATGGAGGTAAGAGAGAACAGAGACACTTATGAGGTGGTCATAGACAGGACACAGTGATTCCTTTGATGCAAGGAATAACGCTCTGACACACCTGTCTTTCGCAATGAACACAATAGATCTTTTAGATCTGATTTTCGAACACGACTGGTTTGCACTAATCACACGGATAATTAATTTTCACACACACACAGGTTAAGGGTCTATACGCCCTTGTGCAGTTTACTTGAATGACTGGCTCCGACACACGGAACTCAGACACGATCTGACGGGCTTTTTTCATAAACCCTCACGCTTGTATGTATGGGCAATTTACGATAGTCTTTATGAATATTGACTAGAATAATACGTGATGAGGAATTCAGGAGGTACAGGACCAGAGTTTGAATTCCCTTACAGGTTTTATGTATTTTCTCTCTGAATGTTAGACGCCGACTGACTTTTTCTTCATGTATTTCGGTTTAATTCAAATTTCGATTATCGAATTCCGATTGAAGTGCAACAACGGCAAAGGAGCCGGCCATCGACCAAGGTAGTTAAGTACAGGATGAAAATGTCTAAGGTTTGTGGACGAGAAATCCAGAGGAGGCCTTCCCGCCGAAAAAGGAAAGTCATCGATAATTCATTAGTCGGGGCATCGGCAGTCATTGTCCAGGGTGATTGGACATGGGATGAGGAAAAAAGGGACCTTCACACGAGATCGAAGGGAGAATATTTTCTTCTTTTATTTTTCTGTTATACAAAACGATTTCCTGCCAACTAATGACGACTTCCAACAGGGAATTTCTGTGCGTAACAGATTCTGCATTTAGGAAGGAATACTGATTTCTATTGATCCTGATAGTTCATCGGTTTTGCACATAGGTAGCTTCCGCTGGGGCTCCCCGAAGAACGATTTTTCGCGCCAATCTTCTAGTATATGACGCCACTGCTCTCTCCACTTTCTTATTTCAGATTGTTCTTATTTTATTATAATTTTATTGATTTTTACTATTATAATCCTATATATGATTTTTCCTGAGAGGAGATCTGCAATTGATAGTACGACTTCGACGACTTTCCCTTAATGGACTTATAGTTTTTTGATAACCCTGTTTAACATACCATGAGTTTCTTCACGACTCAGAATTGTTATCGATATGCCTTATTGGAAATCGATTAATGTAAAGACAGATAGATTTATCTACCCTTTGGATAGACCAGCTGGTCATATAAGGACAGGCCAACCGGCAACACAACGGGCAGGAGTTTCTTTTATAAATAATTTCCTGCAAATTTCACACACTTTGCAGGAAGGGTATCCGTCCCGGGCTGTGAAAGCCTTAATACTGTTTTCCAACCTTTGTGTTTTTCCCGGTGGATAGGAGAATTGCTGCGACTGTGAATTTCAGCTTTCTGGTGTGGCTGGATATTGGCGGTCGGCTGTCTGTGTGGCAGTGTGTTGTGACAAGGTGCTGGAATGTTGGAGAGGGTCGAGGACGGGATGATATGGCCACCCTACACTCGAAGGACTACCTGTGTAGGGGATATACTGGCATTAGAGGAGGGCTGGCAGTGTGACTAATGGCCTTTTTGATGCAACTAATATTTTGGCGTTCAAGCAGGGCAGTTTTGAGACACACTCGCGTTTCTGTGATGCATTGACTGAGGCGGCCGATGGCGCCGATTACTATTGGAGTGTTATTTCGCCGAATGGACGTTTCTTGGGCGTTAATTGATAAATACAGAGGAGAATGAAGAGAGATTTTGCTGCTGTCGTTTTTTGTTTCGCCAAATGGGCTTTATTTAATACCTACAGAGGAAAATAAAGGAGAAATTTTTAGCTGCCGTCGAAGTTTATGGAAATTGTTTTACTATATGGCGGATGCGGTCACTATATGTGTGTTATTGGTTAGGAAGATAACTACCGCTGTGCGTTGCGCAGGCTTGCTCGACGACTAATTTGGAAGATTTGGACATAGGTCCCTGGGAAATTGGTGATATTTCGATTTTTTGTTGTCCAAGCTGTTATGGCTGTATGCTGCGCACAGAGACAATTGGTACTTGACATGACAACTGGCACATGTGTGCTGAGCACGGGGGCGAATGGCCGTTGCCATGGCAGCTGTTATGTATGTGTCGCTGTTTTGTTATAACCGCGCTGTGGACCAGCAACTTCAATCTTCAGAATGTTGCGGCAATTTCGATTGCCTTTATGATTCACTGCAACTATTGTTGTTGCAATTTTTAAACAGGGGTCCTGTGACATTGTATATGTCCAGTTTTTCTTGTTGTAATTGTTGTTATCGCCGTTTTTTGTTGCTGTTTTCATAAGAAAGAAGACTGCAATTATCGTTATGAATTTAGTTATTGCATTCTCCCTGAGTTTTTTTCAGATTTTTGTCGCAATTTTGAAAAGAAGTTTTTGCGTTACTGTTGCGATTTTGACCATTGTAGATGTCCAGTTTTTCATGCTGTAATTGTTGTTATGGCCGCCTTTTGTTGCTGTTTCTCATGGGAAAGAACGCTGCAACTATTGCTATAAATTTAGTTGTTGCATATTCCCAAGATCTTTTTTCAGATTGTTGTCGCAATTTGAAAATAAGTTTCTTGTGTTGTTGTCGAAATTTGGCCATTACAACATCAGGCATTTTGCAGTCATCGTTGTGACGTCTCGATGGCTGAGACCGGTGAGGTTGCAGTTTTGACTACTGCAGCCGATTGATCTTTTGGTATAGCTGTGAGTTGCGGCTATCGATGGTGCAGTCCTTTATAGACTTTGCAGCACTTGTTGATGCAGATCTGTCACTCTTAAGGAGATTACTACTGCTGGCTGTTATTGCCACAATTACTGGCCGAAAGTGTTAATTATACTTCTGATGGGAGCGGCCGTTAAGGATAATTTTAATTTTCCTTGCTGTCATTACTATTATGACCAGGTTATACACATAAATGGGAAGCTAACAACTTGGGCTGTCGACCTTGATGCCACTGCTGATGGAGCAGTCGTTTTTTTCAGACAGAATCTCTCAGATTGTTGTCGCGATTTTGGGGGTAGGTTCTGTTGGGTTTCATTGCTCTGACATTTCGATGGCTGAGACTGTTGGTGTTACAGTTTTGGTTGCTGCAGTTTATTAGTCCTCAGACGGAGCTACGTTTTTGCAGCTATCGATGGTGCAGTCTTTTGTGGGCCCAGCAGTACTTGATGATGCAATTTTCGGCCTGAGGGATTTTCGCCTGTAGAAATGTTGCTGTTTTTATGGAAAGGAATGCTGCGATTATTTGTGGCAGTTCTAGTTGTTTGCAATTATTCCCTGAGTCTTTCAGATTGCTGTCGCGGTTTGCGGGGGTAAGATTTTCGTTTAGGTTTCATTGCTGTGACATTCCGATAGCCGAGACCATTGGTGTTGCAGTTTTGGCTGCTGCAGTTGATCGTTCTTCGGTTAGAGCTGCGACTTGCAGCTATCGATGGTGCAGTCTTTTGTGGGTCTTGTAGTGCCTGATGATACAATTTTCGGTCTGAGCGATCTTCGCCTGTAGAATAGTCATTTTTAATAAGGTTACTGCTGCTGGTTGTTATTGCCACAATTGATGCAATATATACCGCTGTTATATTGCAATTTTCCTATTTGCGAGAAGTTTGTTGATACTAACACTTTTGTTTCCGTTGCAGAAATTGTTGCTGTCGAATGTTGCTGTTACTATTGCGGGACTGGCGCTATGGCAGAGAGGCCGATGTACTGTTGAAATTACGGCCATTATGACAAGAACTCTCAGGACTTTTGCTTGTCGTTCGGAGAATATTTCGAGGTGATTTTCGCCTGGTAGTTGGGACCTTGACTATTGCAATACGTTGACCCTGGAGACGGGCACATTTGCACTTGTGACCTTCTGCGTACTCCTTTTGACCTTCTACTTACCCTCCTTGACCTCATACTTACCCGGACTGGCCTTTTCCGGTTCCTTTAAAGTTACTGCTTTAATTTTCAACCCCCTTTTATCTTCGAGATTGGAAATTTTCCAGTCTGACGTGACATAGGGCTTGCCTACTAGTTATGAGATGGGAATTACTTTAGAGGAAGACAGGTGAGGGGTAGGTTTTAGGGAATCTGGGAGAATTGATTAATGAATTTGGGAGATCTGGAATGATTTATGACGGTCAGAGGATAGGACTGAGAATCGCCACGCGGCCCTTATGGCTAACTGGGGATAGATGTTGTGATGATGACGACAGGATAGGCGGGGGAAACCGTGGATAGGGGGGCTCCAGTTACCTACCATAGGGTTGCCGGATCCGCGGGCATTGACAACCCAAAGAACTGGGGATAGTCCTTTGCAGATTGACAATAGGATAGGCGGGGGAAACCGTGGAAAGGGAGGTTCCAGTTTCCTGCTATAAGGTTGCTAGATCCTCTGGCCTTGACTACATAAGAACAATATGAAGGGATGGGTAGGAGGAGGAAATGAATAGGACGAAAGGAATTGGAGAAGTAATGACCTCACATGTGTGAGGCACAATTAATAACGTGGTGGCGTTAGTCTGAAACGAAGAGAAGAATTATGACGTATATATGAGGGCGTACGAGGTGTATAGCCGGGACGACACCACTGATAATTTATATTTTGACGACGATAGGTAATACTGGTGGGCAAACCCCGGGAATAGGTGACACTATAAGGCAGCCAGTTGTGACGATGATATTAAGAGACGGGCTGCCAGGAATCCCAGTTACACCAGAGGTCCTCATCGCTGTGCATATTCGGTTGCGGTTGCTGGAGGACAGGCGGAGCCTCTCTTGCGGTTACGAGTGTGGAAATGGTAGACACTGAATCGGGGAAGTCATTTTCAGTTACGGACGTAGAGATGGTGGACTCTGAGTCGGAAAAGTCACTTGCATGTAGACTAATCGATGGACTAAGGAAAGAAGTGAGGGAGATAAGTTGAGATTCCTGACTTAGAAAAATGGGCTGACTATCACTGTCATACCTGGGTGTTGGAAAGGGAACACATAGACTAGTGGACGGAGTAACCGTACGAGATCCAAACTTTTTTGTCAGATTGCTCACAGATACATCCGAAGCGGGTGTGTCCGACCGGACATTTGGACTACTGGAGGTCGGAAATAAGACACAGACGGAAAACTATTGTAACACATGACTTACCTAGGACCATTATTGGACCCTTTTCCATTACGGACCGCACGGGTTCTCGCTTCGCCTTCTTTTCCGGCGCCGCATTCGGTTTCTTCATTATCGATTTCTAGTTTTATTTTTTTGACAGGTGATGCAGATAGTGACAGGTGATGCAGTAGCACCCCTGACAGACAGAATAAATTCACGAAAGGCTTCACGGGTGGTGGGAAACACCTGTTGAGACAGGACTATGCCGGACATACTGCGGATGGAGGTAAGAGAGAACAGAGACACTTATGAGGTGGTCATAGACAGGACACAGTGATTCCTTTGATGCAAGGAATAACGCTCTGACACACCTGTCTTTCGCAATGAACACAATAGATCTTTTAGATCTGATTTTCGAACACGACTGGTTTGCACTAATCACACGGATAATTAATTTTCACACACACACAGGTTAAGGGTCTATACGCCCTTGTGCAGTTTACTTGAATGACTGGCTCCGACACACGGAACTCAGACACGATCTGACGGGCTTTTTTCATAAACCCTCACGCTTGTATGTATGGGCAATTTACGATAGTCTTTATGAATATTGACTAGAATAATACGTGATGAGGAATTCAGGAGGTACAGGACCAGAGTTTGAATTCCCTTACAGGTTTTATGTATTTTCTCTCTGAATGTTAGACGCCGACTGACTTTTTCTTCATGTATTTCGGTTTAATTCAAATTTCGATTATCGAATTCCGATTGAAGTGCAACAACGGCAAAGGAGCCGGCCATCGACCAAGGTAGTTAAGTACAGGATGAAAATGTCTAAGGTTTGTGGACGAGAAATCCAGAGGAGGCCTTCCCGCCGAAAAAGGAAAGTCATCGATAATTCATTAGTCGGGGCATCGGCAGTCATTGTCCAGGGTGATTGGACATGGGATGAGGAAAAAAGGGACCTTCACACGAGATCGAAGGGAGAATATTTTCTTCTCTTTTATTTTTCTGTTATACAAAACGATTTCCTGCCAACTAATGACGACTTCCAACAGGGAATTTCTGTGCGTAACAGATTCTGCATTTAGGAAGGAATACTGATTTCTATTGATCCTGATAGTTCATCGGTTTTGCACATAGGTAGCTTCCGCTGGGGCTCCCCGAAGAACGATTTTTCGCGCCAATCTTCTAGTATATGACGCCACTGCTCTCTCCACTTTCTTATTTCAGATTGTTCTTATTTTATTATAATTTTATTGATTTTTACTATTATAATCCTATATATGATTTTTCCTGAGAGGAGATCTGCAATTGATAGTACGACTTCGACGACTTTCCCTTAATGGACTTATAGTTTTTTGATAACCCTGTTTAACATACCATGAGTTTCTTCACGACTCAGAATTGTTATCGATATGCCTTATTGGAAATCGATTAATGTAAAGACAGATAGATTTATCTACCCTTTGGATAGACCAGCTGGTCATATAAGGACAGGCCAACCGGCAACACAACGGGCAGGAGTTTCTTTTATAAATAATTTCCTGCAAATTTCACACACTTTGCAGGAAGGGTATCCGTCCCGGGCTGTGAAAGCCTTAATACTGTTTTCCAACCTTTGTGTTTTTCCCGGTGGATAGGAGAATTGCTGCGACTGTGAATTTCAGCTTTCTGGTGTGGCTGGATATTGGCGGTCGGCTGTCTGTGTGGCAGTGTGTTGTGACAAGGTGCTGGAATGTTGGAGAGGGTCGAGGACGGGATGATATGGCCACCCTACACTCGAAGGACTACCTGTGTAGGGGATATACTGGCATTAGAGGAGGGCTGGCAGTGTGACTAATGGCCTTTTTGATGCAACTAATATTTTGGCGTTCAAGCAGGGCAGTTTTGAGACACACTCGCGTTTCTGTGATGCATTGACTGAGGCGGCCGATGGCGCCGATTACTATTGGAGTGTTATTTCGCCGAATGGACGTTTCTTGGGCGTTAATTGATAAATACAGAGGAGAATGAAGAGAGATTTTGCTGCTGTCGTTTTTTGTTTCGCCAAATGGGCTTTATTTAATACCTACAGAGGAAAATAAAGGAGAAATTTTTAGCTGCCGTCGAAGTTTATGGAAATTGTTTTACTATATGGCGGATGCGGTCACTATATGTGTGTTATTGGTTAGGAAGATAACTACCGCTGTGCGTTGCGCAGGCTTGCTCGACGACTAATTTGGAAGATTTGGACATAGGTCCCTGGGAAATTGGTGATATTTCGATTTTTTGTTGTCCAAGCTGTTATGGCTGTATGCTGCGCACAGAGACAATTGGTACTTGACATGACAACTGGCACATGTGTGCTGAGCACGGGGGCGAATGGCCGTTGCCATGGCAGCTGTTATGTATGTGTCGCTGTTTTGTTATAACCGCGCTGTGGACCAGCAACTTCAATCTTCAGAATGTTGCGGCAATTTCGATTGCCTTTATGATTCACTGCAACTATTGTTGTTGCAATTTTTAAACAGGGGTCCTGTGACATTGTATATGTCCAGTTTTTCTTGTTGTAATTGTTGTTATCGCCGTTTTTTGTTGCTGTTTTCATAAGAAAGAAGACTGCAATTATCGTTATGAATTTAGTTATTGCATTCTCCCTGAGTTTTTTTCAGATTTTTGTCGCAATTTTGAAAAGAAGTTTTTGCGTTACTGTTGCGATTTTGACCATTGTAGATGTCCAGTTTTTCATGCTGTAATTGTTGTTATGGCCGCCTTTTGTTGCTGTTTCTCATGGGAAAGAACGCTGCAACTATTGCTATAAATTTAGTTGTTGCATATTCCCAAGATCTTTTTTCAGATTGTTGTCGCAATTTGAAAATAAGTTTCTTGTGTTGTTGTCGAAATTTGGCCATTACAACATCAGGCATTTTGCAGTCATCGTTGTGACGTCTCGATGGCTGAGACCGGTGAGGTTGCAGTTTTGACTACTGCAGCCGATTGATCTTTTGGTATAGCTGTGAGTTGCGGCTATCGATGGTGCAGTCCTTTATAGACTTTGCAGCACTTGTTGATGCAGATCTGTCACTCTTAAGGAGATTACTACTGCTGGCTGTTATTGCCACAATTACTGGCCGAAAGTGTTAATTATACTTCTGATGGGAGCGGCCGTTAAGGATAATTTTAATTTTCCTTGCTGTCATTACTATTATGACCAGGTTATACACATAAATGGGAAGCTAACAACTTGGGCTGTCGACCTTGATGCCACTGCTGATGGAGCAGTCGTTTTTTTCAGACAGAATCTCTCAGATTGTTGTCGCGATTTTGGGGGTAGGTTCTGTTGGGTTTCATTGCTCTGACATTTCGATGGCTGAGACTGTTGGTGTTACAGTTTTGGTTGCTGCAGTTTATTAGTCCTCAGACGGAGCTACGTTTTTGCAGCTATCGATGGTGCAGTCTTTTGTGGGCCCAGCAGTACTTGATGATGCAATTTTCGGCCTGAGGGATTTTCGCCTGTAGAAATGTTGCTGTTTTTATGGAAAGGAATGCTGCGATTATTTGTGGCAGTTCTAGTTGTTTGCAATTATTCCCTGAGTCTTTCAGATTGCTGTCGCGGTTTGCGGGGGTAAGATTTTCGTTTAGGTTTCATTGCTGTGACATTCCGATAGCCGAGACCATTGGTGTTGCAGTTTTGGCTGCTGCAGTTGATCGTTCTTCGGTTAGAGCTGCGACTTGCAACTATCGATGGTGCAGTCTTTTGTGGGTCTTGTAGTGCCTGATGATACAATTTTCGGTCTGAGCGATCTTCGCCTGTAGAATAGTCATTTTTAATAAGGTTACTGCTGCTGGTTGTTATTGCCACAATTGATGCAATATATACCGCTGTTATATTGCAATTTTCCTATTTGCGAGAAGTTTGTTGATACTAACACTTTTGTTTCCGTTGCAGAAATTGTTGCTGTCGAATGTTGCTGTTACTATTGCGGGACTGGCGCTATGGCAGAGAGGCCGATGTACTGTTGAAATTACGGCCATTATGACAAGAACTCTCAGGACTTTTGCTTGTCGTTCGGAGAATATTTCGAGGTGATTTTCGCCTGGTAGTTGGGACCTTGACTATTGCAATACGTTGACCCTGGAGACGGGCACATTTGCACTTGTGACCTTCTGCGTACTCCTTTTGACCTTCTACTTACCCTCCTTGACCTCATACTTACCCGGACTGGCCTTTTCCGGTTCCTTTAAAGTTACTGCTTTAATTTTCAACCCCCTTTTATCTTCGAGATTGGAAATTTTCCAGTCTGACGTGACATAGGGCTTGCCTACTAGTTATGAGATGGGAATTACTTTAGAGGAAGACAGGTGAGGGGTAGGTTTTAGGGAATCTGGGAGAATTGATTAATGAATTTGGGAGATCTGGAATGATTTATGACGGTCAGAGGATAGGACTGAGAATCGCCACGCGGCCCTTATGGCTAACTGGGGATAGATGTTGTGATGATGACGACAGGATAGGCGGGGGAAACCGTGGATAGGGGGGCTCCAGTTACCTACCATAGGGTTGCCGGATCCGCGGGCATTGACAACCCAAAGAACTGGGGATAGTCCTTTGCAGATTGACAATAGGATAGGCGGGGAAACGTGGAAAGGGAGGTTCCAGTTTCCTGCTATAAGGTTGCTAGATCCTCTGGCCTTGACTACATAAGAACAATATGAAGGGATGGGTAGGAGGAGGAAATGAATAGGACGAAAGGAATTGGAGAAGTAATGACCTCACATGTGTGAGGCACAATTAATAACGTGGTGGCGTTAGTCTGAAACGAAGAGAAGAATTATGACGTATATATGAGGGCGTACGAGGTGTATAGCCGGGACGACACCACTGATAATTTATATTTTGACGACGATAGGTAATACTGGTGGGCAAACCCCGGGAATAGGTGACACTATAAGGCAGCCAGTTGTGACGATGATATTAAGAGACGGGCTGCCAGGAATCCCAGTTACACCAGAGGTCCTCATCGCTGTGCATATTCGGTTGCGGTTGCTGGAGGACAGGCGGAGCCTCTCTTGCGGTTACGAGTGTGGAAATGGTAGACACTGAATCGGGGAAGTCATTTTCAGTTACGGACGTAGAGATGGTGGACTCTGAGTCGGAAAAGTCACTTGCATGTAGACTAATCGATGGACTAAGGAAAGAAGTGAGGGAGATAAGTTGAGATTCCTGACTTAGAAAAATGGGCTGACTATCACTGTCATACCTGGGTGTTGGAAAGGGAACACATAGACTAGTGGACGGAGTAACCGTACGAGATCCAAACTTTTTTGTCAGATTGCTCACAGATACATCCGAAGCGGGTGTGTCCGACCGGACATTTGGACTACTGGAGGTCGGAAATAAGACACAGACGGAAAACTATTGTAACACATGACTTACCTAGGACCATTATTGGACCCTTTTCCATTACGGACCGCACGGGTTCTCGCTTCGCCTTCTTTTCCGGCGCCGCATTCGGTTTCTTCATTATCGATTTCTAGTTTTATTTTTTTGACAGGTGATGCAGATAGTGACAGGTGATGCAGTAGCACCCCTGACAGACAGAATAAATTCACGAAAGGCTTCACGGGTGGTGGGAAACACCTGTTGAGACAGGACTATGCCGGACATACTGCGGATGGAGGTAAGAGAGAACAGAGACACTTATGAGGTGGTCATAGACAGGACACAGTGATTCCTTTGATGCAAGGAATAACGCTCTGACACACCTGTCTTTCGCAATGAACACAATAGATCTTTTAGATCTGATTTTCGAACACGACTGGTTTGCACTAATCACACGGATAATTAATTTTCACACACACACAGGTTAAGGGTCTATACGCCCTTGTGCAGTTTACTTGAATGACTGGCTCCGACACACGGAACTCAGACACGATCTGACGGGCTTTTTTCATAAACCCTCACGCTTGTATGTATGGGCAATTTACGATAGTCTTTATGAATATTGACTAGAATAATACGTGATGAGGAATTCAGGAGGTACAGGACCAGAGTTTGAATTCCCTTACAGGTTTTATGTATTTTCTCTCTGAATGTTAGACGCCGACTGACTTTTTCTTCATGTATTTCGGTTTAATTCAAATTTCGATTATCGAATTCCGATTGAAGTGCAACAACGGCAAAGGAGCCGGCCATCGACCAAGGTAGTTAAGTACAGGATGAAAATGTCTAAGGTTTGTGGACGAGAAATCCAGAGGAGGCCTTCCCGCCGAAAAAGGAAAGTCATCGATAATTCATTAGTCGGGGCATCGGCAGTCATTGTCCAGGGTGATTGGACATGGGATGAGGAAAAAAGGGACCTTCACACGAGATCGAAGGGAGAATATTTTCTTCTTTTATTTTTCTGTTATACAAAACGATTTCCTGCCAACTAATGACGACTTCCAACAGGGAATTTCTGTGCGTAACAGATTCTGCATTTAGGAAGGAATACTGATTTCTATTGATCCTGATAGTTCATCGGTTTTGCACATAGGTAGCTTCCGCTGGGGCTCCCCGAAGAACGATTTTTCGCGCCAATCTTCTAGTATATGACGCCACTGCTCTCTCCACTTTCTTATTTCAGATTGTTCTTATTTTATTATAATTTTATTGATTTTTACTATTATAATCCTATATATGATTTTTCCTGAGAGGAGATCTGCAATTGATAGTACGACTTCGACGACTTTCCCTTAATGGACTTATAGTTTTTTGATAACCCTGTTTAACATACCATGAGTTTCTTCACGACTCAGAATTGTTATCGATATGCCTTATTGGAAATCGATTAATGTAAAGACAGATAGATTTATCTACCCTTTGGATAGACCAGCTGGTCATATAAGGACAGGCCAACCGGCAACACAACGGGCAGGAGTTTCTTTTATAAATAATTTCCTGCAAATTTCACACACTTTGCAGGAAGGGTATCCGTCCCGGGCTGTGAAAGCCTTAATACTGTTTTCCAACCTTTGTGTTTTTCCCGGTGGATAGGAGAATTGCTGCGACTGTGAATTTCAGCTTTCTGGTGTGGCTGGATATTGGCGGTCGGCTGTCTGTGTGGCAGTGTGTTGTGACAAGGTGCTGGAATGTTGGAGAGGGTCGAGGACGGGATGATATGGCCACCCTACACTCGAAGGACTACCTGTGTAGGGGATATACTGGCATTAGAGGAGGGCTGGCAGTGTGACTAATGGCCTTTTTGATGCAACTAATATTTTGGCGTTCAAGCAGGGCAGTTTTGAGACACACTCGCGTTTCTGTGATGCATTGACTGAGGCGGCCGATGGCGCCGATTACTATTGGAGTGTTATTTCGCCGAATGGACGTTTCTTGGGCGTTAATTGATAAATACAGAGGAGAATGAAGAGAGATTTTGCTGCTGTCGTTTTTTGTTTCGCCAAATGGGCTTTATTTAATACCTACAGAGGAAAATAAAGGAGAAATTTTTAGCTGCCGTCGAAGTTTATGGAAATTGTTTTACTATATGGCGGATGCGGTCACTATATGTGTGTTATTGGTTAGGAAGATAACTACCGCTGTGCGTTGCGCAGGCTTGCTCGACGACTAATTTGGAAGATTTGGACATAGGTCCCTGGGAAATTGGTGATATTTCGATTTTTTGTTGTCCAAGCTGTTATGGCTGTATGCTGCGCACAGAGACAATTGGTACTTGACATGACAACTGGCACATGTGTGCTGAGCACGGGGGCGAATGGCCGTTGCCATGGCAGCTGTTATGTATGTGTCGCTGTTTTGTTATAACCGCGCTGTGGACCAGCAACTTCAATCTTCAGAATGTTGCGGCAATTTCGATTGCCTTTATGATTCACTGCAACTATTGTTGTTGCAATTTTTAAACAGGGGTCCTGTGACATTGTATATGTCCAGTTTTTCTTGTTGTAATTGTTGTTATCGCCGTTTTTTGTTGCTGTTTTCATAAGAAAGAAGACTGCAATTATTGTTATGAATTTAGTTATTGCATTCTCCCTGAGTTTTTTTCAGATTTTTGTCGCAATTTTGAAAAGAAGTTTTTGTGTTACTGTTGCGATTTTGACCATTGTAGATGTCCAGTTTTTCATGCTGTAATTGTTGTTATGGCCGCCTTTTGTTGCTGTTTCTCATGGGAAAGAACGCTGCAACTATTGCTATAAATTTAGTTGTTGCATATTCCCAAGATCTTTTTTCAGATTGTTGTCGCAATTTGAAAATAAGTTTCTTGTGTTGTTGTCGAAATTTGGCCATTACAACATCAGGCATTTTGCAGTCATCGTTGTGACGTCTCGATGGCTGAGACCGGTGAGGTTGCAGTTTTGACTACTGCAGCCGATTGATCTTTTGGTATAGCTGTGAGTTGCGGCTATCGATGGTGCAGTCCTTTATAGACTTTGCAGCACTTGTTGATGCAGATCTGTCACTCTTAAGGAGATTACTACTGCTGGCTGTTATTGCCACAATTACTGGCCGAAAGTGTTAATTATACTTCTGATGGGAGCGGCCGTTAAGGATAATTTTAATTTTCCTTGCTGTCATTACTATTATGACCAGGTTATACACATAAATGGGAAGCTAACAACTTGGGCTGTCGACCTTGATGCCACTGCTGATGGAGCAGTCGTTTTTTTCAGACAGAATCTCTCAGATTGTTGTCGCGATTTTGGGGGTAGGTTCTGTTGGGTTTCATTGCTCTGACATTTCGATGGCTGAGACTGTTGGTGTTACAGTTTTGGTTGCTGCAGTTTATTAGTCCTCAGACGGAGCTACGTTTTTGCAGCTATCGATGGTGCAGTCTTTTGTGGGCCCAGCAGTACTTGATGATGCAATTTTCGGCCTGAGGGATTTTCGCCTGTAGAAATGTTGCTGTTTTTATGGAAAGGAATGCTGCGATTATTTGTGGCAGTTCTAGTTGTTTGCAATTATTCCCTGAGTCTTTCAGATTGCTGTCGCGGTTTGCGGGGGTAAGATTTTCGTTTAGGTTTCATTGCTGTGACATTCCGATAGCCGAGACCATTGGTGTTGCAGTTTTGGCTGCTGCAGTTGATCGTTCTTCGGTTAGAGCTGCGACTTGCAGCTATCGATGGTGCAGTCTTTTGTGGGTCTTGTAGTGCCTGATGATACAATTTTCGGTCTGAGCGATCTTCGCCTGTAGAATAGTCATTTTTAATAAGGTTACTGCTGCTGGTTGTTATTGCCACAATTGATGCAATATATACCGCTGTTATATTGCAATTTTCCTATTTGCGAGAAGTTTGTTGATACTAACACTTTTGTTTCCGTTGCAGAAATTGTTGCTGTCGAATGTTGCTGTTACTATTGCGGGACTGGCGCTATGGCAGAGAGGCCGATGTACTGTTGAAATTACGGCCATTATGACAAGAACTCTCAGGACTTTTGCTTGTCGTTCGGAGAATATTTCGAGGTGATTTTCGCCTGGTAGTTGGGACCTTGACTATTGCAATACGTTGACCCTGGAGACGGGCACATTTGCACTTGTGACCTTCTGCGTACTCCTTTTGACCTTCTACTTACCCTCCTTGACCTCATACTTACCCGGACTGGCCTTTTCCGGTTCCTTTAAAGTTACTGCTTTAATTTTCAACCCCCTTTTATCTTCGAGATTGGAAATTTTCCAGTCTGACGTGACATAGGGCTTGCCTACTAGTTATGAGATGGGAATTACTTTAGAGGAAGACAGGTGAGGGGTAGGTTTTAGGGAATCTGGGAGAATTGATTAATGAATTTGGGAGATCTGGAATGATTTATGACGGTCAGAGGATAGGACTGAGAATCGCCACGCGGCCCTTATGGCTAACTGGGGATAGATGTTGTGATGATGACGACAGGATAGGCGGGGGAAACCGTGGATAGGGGGGCTCCAGTTACCTACCATAGGGTTGCCGGATCCGCGGGCATTGACAACCCAAAGAACTGGGGATAGTCCTTTGCAGATTGACAATAGGATAGGCGGGGGAAACCGTGGAAAGGGAGGTTCCAGTTTCCTGCTATAAGGTTGCTAGATCCTCTGGCCTTGACTACATAAGAACAATATGAAGGGATGGGTAGGAGGAGGAAATGAATAGGACGAAAGGAATTGGAGAAGTAATGACCTCACATGTGTGAGGCACAATTAATAACGTGGTGGCGTTAGTCTGAAACGAAGAGAAGAATTATGACGTATATATGAGGGCGTACGAGGTGTATAGCCGGGACGACACCACTGATAATTTATATTTTGACGACGATAGGTAATACTGGTGGGCAAACCCCGGGAATAGGTGACACTATAAGGCAGCCAGTTGTGACGATGATATTAAGAGACGGGCTGCCAGGAATCCCAGTTACACCAGAGGTCCTCATCGCTGTGCATATTCGGTTGCGGTTGCTGGAGGACAGGCGGAGCCTCTCTTGCGGTTACGAGTGTGGAAATGGTAGACACTGAATCGGGGAAGTCATTTTCAGTTACGGACGTAGAGATGGTGGACTCTGAGTCGGAAAAGTCACTTGCATGTAGACTAATCGATGGACTAAGGAAAGAAGTGAGGGAGATAAGTTGAGATTCCTGACTTAGAAAAATGGGCTGACTATCACTGTCATACCTGGGTGTTGGAAAGGGAACACATAGACTAGTGGACGGAGTAACCGTACGAGATCCAAACTTTTTTGTCAGATTGCTCACAGATACATCCGAAGCGGGTGTGTCCGACCGGACATTTGGACTACTGGAGGTCGGAAATAAGACACAGACGGAAAACTATTGTAACACATGACTTACCTAGGACCATTATTGGACCCTTTTCCATTACGGACCGCACGGGTTCTCGCTTCGCCTTCTTTTCCGGCGCCGCATTCGGTTTCTTCATTATCGATTTCTAGTTTTATTTTTTTGACAGGTGATGCAGATAGTGACAGGTGATGCAGTAGCACCCCTGACAGACAGAATAAATTCACGAAAGGCTTCACGGGTGGTGGGAAACACCTGTTGAGACAGGACTATGCCGGACATACTGCGGATGGAGGTAAGAGAGAACAGAGACACTTATGAGGTGGTCATAGACAGGACACAGTGATTCCTTTGATGCAAGGAATAACGCTCTGACACACCTGTCTTTCGCAATGAACACAATAGATCTTTTAGATCTGATTTTCGAACACGACTGGTTTGCACTAATCACACGGATAATTAATTTTCACACACACACAGGTTAAGGGTCTATACGCCCTTGTGCAGTTTACTTGAATGACTGGCTCCGACACACGGAACTCAGACACGATCTGACGGGCTTTTTTCATAAACCCTCACGCTTGTATGTATGGGCAATTTACGATAGTCTTTATGAATATTGACTAGAATAATACGTGATGAGGAATTCAGGAGGTACAGGACCAGAGTTTGAATTCCCTTACAGGTTTTATGTATTTTCTCTCTGAATGTTAGACGCCGACTGACTTTTTCTTCATGTATTTCGGTTTAATTCAAATTTCGATTATCGAATTCCGATTGAAGTGCAACAACGGCAAAGGAGCCGGCCATCGACCAAGGTAGTTAAGTACAGGATGAAAATGTCTAAGGTTTGTGGACGAGAAATCCAGAGGAGGCCTTCCCGCCGAAAAAGGAAAGTCATCGATAATTCATTAGTCGGGGCATCGGCAGTCATTGTCCAGGGTGATTGGACATGGGATGAGGAAAAAAGGGACCTTCACACGAGATCGAAGGGAGAATATTTTCTTCTCTTTTATTTTTCTGTTATACAAAACGATTTCCTGCCAACTAATGACGACTTCCAACAGGGAATTTCTGTGCGTAACAGATTCTGCATTTAGGAAGGAATACTGATTTCTATTGATCCTGATAGTTCATCGGTTTTGCACATAGGTAGCTTCCGCTGGGGCTCCCCGAAGAACGATTTTTCGCGCCAATCTTCTAGTATATGACGCCACTGCTCTCTCCACTTTCTTATTTCAGATTGTTCTTATTTTATTATAATTTTATTGATTTTTACTATTATAATCCTATATATGATTTTTCCTGAGAGGAGATCTGCAATTGATAGTACGACTTCGACGACTTTCCCTTAATGGACTTATAGTTTTTTGATAACCCTGTTTAACATACCATGAGTTTCTTCACGACTCAGAATTGTTATCGATATGCCTTATTGGAAATCGATTAATGTAAAGACAGATAGATTTATCTACCCTTTGGATAGACCAGCTGGTCATATAAGGACAGGCCAACCGGCAACACAACGGGCAGGAGTTTCTTTTATAAATAATTTCCTGCAAATTTCACACACTTTGCAGGAAGGGTATCCGTCCCGGGCTGTGAAAGCCTTAATACTGTTTTCCAACCTTTGTGTTTTTCCCGGTGGATAGGAGAATTGCTGCGACTGTGAATTTCAGCTTTCTGGTGTGGCTGGATATTGGCGGTCGGCTGTCTGTGTGGCAGTGTGTTGTGACAAGGTGCTGGAATGTTGGAGAGGGTCGAGGACGGGATGATATGGCCACCCTACACTCGAAGGACTACCTGTGTAGGGGATATACTGGCATTAGAGGAGGGCTGGCAGTGTGACTAATGGCCTTTTTGATGCAACTAATATTTTGGCGTTCAAGCAGGGCAGTTTTGAGACACACTCGCGTTTCTGTGATGCATTGACTGAGGCGGCCGATGGCGCCGATTACTATTGGAGTGTTATTTCGCCGAATGGACGTTTCTTGGGCGTTAATTGATAAATACAGAGGAGAATGAAGAGAGATTTTGCTGCTGTCGTTTTTTGTTTCGCCAAATGGGCTTTATTTAATACCTACAGAGGAAAATAAAGGAGAAATTTTTAGCTGCCGTCGAAGTTTATGGAAATTGTTTTACTATATGGCGGATGCGGTCACTATATGTGTGTTATTGGTTAGGAAGATAACTACCGCTGTGCGTTGCGCAGGCTTGCTCGACGACTAATTTGGAAGATTTGGACATAGGTCCCTGGGAAATTGGTGATATTTCGATTTTTTGTTGTCCAAGCTGTTATGGCTGTATGCTGCGCACAGAGACAATTGGTACTTGACATGACAACTGGCACATGTGTGCTGAGCACGGGGGCGAATGGCCGTTGCCATGGCAGCTGTTATGTATGTGTCGCTGTTTTGTTATAACCGCGCTGTGGACCAGCAACTTCAATCTTCAGAATGTTGCGGCAATTTCGATTGCCTTTATGATTCACTGCAACTATTGTTGTTGCAATTTTTAAACAGGGGTCCTGTGACATTGTATATGTCCAGTTTTTCTTGTTGTAATTGTTGTTATCGCCGTTTTTTGTTGCTGTTTTCATAAGAAAGAAGACTGCAATTATTGTTATGAATTTAGTTATTGCATTCTCCCTGAGTTTTTTTCAGATTTTTGTCGCAATTTTGAAAAGAAGTTTTTGTGTTACTGTTGCGATTTTGACCATTGTAGATGTCCAGTTTTTCATGCTGTAATTGTTGTTATGGCCGCCTTTTGTTGCTGTTTCTCATGGGAAAGAACGCTGCAACTATTGCTATAAATTTAGTTGTTGCATATTCCCAAGATCTTTTTTCAGATTGTTGTCGCAATTTGAAAATAAGTTTCTTGTGTTGTTGTCGAAATTTGGCCATTACAACATCAGGCATTTTGCAGTCATCGTTGTGACGTCTCGATGGCTGAGACCGGTGAGGTTGCAGTTTTGACTACTGCAGCCGATTGATCTTTTGGTATAGCTGTGAGTTGCGGCTATCGATGGTGCAGTCCTTTATAGACTTTGCAGCACTTGTTGATGCAGATCTGTCACTCTTAAGGAGATTACTACTGCTGGCTGTTATTGCCACAATTACTGGCCGAAAGTGTTAATTATACTTCTGATGGGAGCGGCCGTTAAGGATAATTTTAATTTTCCTTGCTGTCATTACTATTATGACCAGGTTATACACATAAATGGGAAGCTAACAACTTGGGCTGTCGACCTTGATGCCACTGCTGATGGAGCAGTCGTTTTTTTCAGACAGAATCTCTCAGATTGTTGTCGCGATTTTGGGGGTAGGTTCTGTTGGGTTTCATTGCTCTGACATTTCGATGGCTGAGACTGTTGGTGTTACAGTTTTGGTTGCTGCAGTTTATTAGTCCTCAGACGGAGCTACGTTTTTGCAGCTATCGATGGTGCAGTCTTTTGTGGGCCCAGCAGTACTTGATGATGCAATTTTCGGCCTGAGGGATTTTCGCCTGTAGAAATGTTGCTGTTTTTATGGAAAGGAATGCTGCGATTATTTGTGGCAGTTCTAGTTGTTTGCAATTATTCCCTGAGTCTTTCAGATTGCTGTCGCGGTTTGCGGGGGTAAGATTTTCGTTTAGGTTTCATTGCTGTGACATTCCGATAGCCGAGACCATTGGTGTTGCAGTTTTGGCTGCTGCAGTTGATCGTTCTTCGGTTAGAGCTGCGACTTGCAGCTATCGATGGTGCAGTCTTTTGTGGGTCTTGTAGTGCCTGATGATACAATTTTCGGTCTGAGCGATCTTCGCCTGTAGAATAGTCATTTTTAATAAGGTTACTGCTGCTGGTTGTTATTGCCACAATTGATGCAATATATACCGCTGTTATATTGCAATTTTCCTATTTGCGAGAAGTTTGTTGATACTAACACTTTTGTTTCCGTTGCAGAAATTGTTGCTGTCGAATGTTGCTGTTACTATTGCGGGACTGGCGCTATGGCAGAGAGGCCGATGTACTGTTGAAATTACGGCCATTATGACAAGAACTCTCAGGACTTTTGCTTGTCGTTCGGAGAATATTTCGAGGTGATTTTCGCCTGGTAGTTGGGACCTTGACTATTGCAATACGTTGACCCTGGAGACGGGCACATTTGCACTTGTGACCTTCTGCGTACTCCTTTTGACCTTCTACTTACCCTCCTTGACCTCATACTTACCCGGACTGGCCTTTTCCGGTTCCTTTAAAGTTACTGCTTTAATTTTCAACCCCCTTTTATCTTCGAGATTGGAAATTTTCCAGTCTGACGTGACATAGGGCTTGCCTACTAGTTATGAGATGGGAATTACTTTAGAGGAAGACAGGTGAGGGGTAGGTTTTAGGGAATCTGGGAGAATTGATTAATGAATTTGGGAGATCTGGAATGATTTATGACGGTCAGAGGATAGGACTGAGAATCGCCACGCGGCCCTTATGGCTAACTGGGGATAGATGTTGTGATGATGACGACAGGATAGGCGGGGGAAACCGTGGATAGGGGGGCTCCAGTTACCTACCATAGGGTTGCCGGATCCGCGGGCATTGACAACCCAAAGAACTGGGGATAGTCCTTTGCAGATTGACAATAGGATAGGCGGGGGAAACCGTGGAAAGGGAGGTTCCAGTTTCCTGCTATAAGGTTGCTAGATCCTCTGGCCTTGACTACATAAGAACAATATGAAGGGATGGGTAGGAGGAGGAAATGAATAGGACGAAAGGAATTGGAGAAGTAATGACCTCACATGTGTGAGGCACAATTAATAACGTGGTGGCGTTAGTCTGAAACGAAGAGAAGAATTATGACGTATATATGAGGGCGTACGAGGTGTATAGCCGGGACGACACCACTGATAATTTATATTTTGACGACGATAGGTAATACTGGTGGGCAAACCCCGGGAATAGGTGACACTATAAGGCAGCCAGTTGTGACGATGATATTAAGAGACGGGCTGCCAGGAATCCCAGTTACACCAGAGGTCCTCATCGCTGTGCATATTCGGTTGCGGTTGCTGGAGGACAGGCGGAGCCTCTCTTGCGGTTACGAGTGTGGAAATGGTAGACACTGAATCGGGGAAGTCATTTTCAGTTACGGACGTAGAGATGGTGGACTCTGAGTCGGAAAAGTCACTTGCATGTAGACTAATCGATGGACTAAGGAAAGAAGTGAGGGAGATAAGTTGAGATTCCTGACTTAGAAAAATGGGCTGACTATCACTGTCATACCTGGGTGTTGGAAAGGGAACACATAGACTAGTGGACGGAGTAACCGTACGAGATCCAAACTTTTTTGTCAGATTGCTCACAGATACATCCGAAGCGGGTGTGTCCGACCGGACATTTGGACTACTGGAGGTCGGAAATAAGACACAGACGGAAAACTATTGTAACACATGACTTACCTAGGACCATTATTGGACCCTTTTCCATTACGGACCGCACGGGTTCTCGCTTCGCCTTCTTTTCCGGCGCCGCATTCGGTTTCTTCATTATCGATTTCTAGTTTTATTTTTTTGACAGGTGATGCAGATAGTGACAGGTGATGCAGTAGCACCCCTGACAGACAGAATAAATTCACGAAAGGCTTCACGGGTGGTGGGAAACACCTGTTGAGACAGGACTATGCCGGACATACTGCGGATGGAGGTAAGAGAGAACAGAGACACTTATGAGGTGGTCATAGACAGGACACAGTGATTCCTTTGATGCAAGGAATAACGCTCTGACACACCTGTCTTTCGCAATGAACACAATAGATCTTTTAGATCTGATTTTCGAACACGACTGGTTTGCACTAATCACACGGATAATTAATTTTCACACACACACAGGTTAAGGGTCTATACGCCCTTGTGCAGTTTACTTGAATGACTGGCTCCGACACACGGAACTCAGACACGATCTGACGGGCTTTTTTCATAAACCCTCACGCTTGTATGTATGGGCAATTTACGATAGTCTTTATGAATATTGACTAGAATAATACGTGATGAGGAATTCAGGAGGTACAGGACCAGAGTTTGAATTCCCTTACAGGTTTTATGTATTTTCTCTCTGAATGTTAGACGCCGACTGACTTTTTCTTCATGTATTTCGGTTTAATTCAAATTTCGATTATCGAATTCCGATTGAAGTGCAACAACGGCAAAGGAGCCGGCCATCGACCAAGGTAGTTAAGTACAGGATGAAAATGTCTAAGGTTTGTGGACGAGAAATCCAGAGGAGGCCTTCCCGCCGAAAAAGGAAAGTCATCGATAATTCATTAGTCGGGGCATCGGCAGTCATTGTCCAGGGTGATTGGACATGGGATGAGGAAAAAAGGGACCTTCACACGAGATCGAAGGGAGAATATTTTCTTCTCTTTTATTTTTCTGTTATACAAAACGATTTCCTGCCAACTAATGACGACTTCCAACAGGGAATTTCTGTGCGTAACAGATTCTGCATTTAGGAAGGAATACTGATTTCTATTGATCCTGATAGTTCATCGGTTTTGCACATAGGTAGCTTCCGCTGGGGCTCCCCGAAGAACGATTTTTCGCGCCAATCTTCTAGTATATGACGCCACTGCTCTCTCCACTTTCTTATTTCAGATTGTTCTTATTTTATTATAATTTTATTGATTTTTACTATTATAATCCTATATATGATTTTTCCTGAGAGGAGATCTGCAATTGATAGTACGACTTCGACGACTTTCCCTTAATGGACTTATAGTTTTTTGATAACCCTGTTTAACATACCATGAGTTTCTTCACGACTCAGAATTGTTATCGATATGCCTTATTGGAAATCGATTAATGTAAAGACAGATAGATTTATCTACCCTTTGGATAGACCAGCTGGTCATATAAGGACAGGCCAACCGGCAACACAACGGGCAGGAGTTTCTTTTATAAATAATTTCCTGCAAATTTCACACACTTTGCAGGAAGGGTATCCGTCCCGGGCTGTGAAAGCCTTAATACTGTTTTCCAACCTTTGTGTTTTTCCCGGTGGATAGGAGAATTGCTGCGACTGTGAATTTCAGCTTTCTGGTGTGGCTGGATATTGGCGGTCGGCTGTCTGTGTGGCAGTGTGTTGTGACAAGGTGCTGGAATGTTGGAGAGGGTCGAGGACGGGATGATATGGCCACCCTACACTCGAAGGACTACCTGTGTAGGGGATATACTGGCATTAGAGGAGGGCTGGCAGTGTGACTAATGGCCTTTTTGATGCAACTAATATTTTGGCGTTCAAGCAGGGCAGTTTTGAGACACACTCGCGTTTCTGTGATGCATTGACTGAGGCGGCCGATGGCGCCGATTACTATTGGAGTGTTATTTCGCCGAATGGACGTTTCTTGGGCGTTAATTGATAAATACAGAGGAGAATGAAGAGAGATTTTGCTGCTGTCGTTTTTTGTTTCGCCAAATGGGCTTTATTTAATACCTACAGAGGAAAATAAAGGAGAAATTTTTAGCTGCCGTCGAAGTTTATGGAAATTGTTTTACTATATGGCGGATGCGGTCACTATATGTGTGTTATTGGTTAGGAAGATAACTACCGCTGTGCGTTGCGCAGGCTTGCTCGACGACTAATTTGGAAGATTTGGACATAGGTCCCTGGGAAATTGGTGATATTTCGATTTTTTGTTGTCCAAGCTGTTATGGCTGTATGCTGCGCACAGAGACAATTGGTACTTGACATGACAACTGGCACATGTGTGCTGAGCACGGGGGCGAATGGCCGTTGCCATGGCAGCTGTTATGTATGTGTCGCTGTTTTGTTATAACCGCGCTGTGGACCAGCAACTTCAATCTTCAGAATGTTGCGGCAATTTCGATTGCCTTTATGATTCACTGCAACTATTGTTGTTGCAATTTTTAAACAGGGGTCCTGTGACATTGTATATGTCCAGTTTTTCTTGTTGTAATTGTTGTTATCGCCGTTTTTTGTTGCTGTTTTCATAAGAAAGAAGACTGCAATTATCGTTATGAATTTAGTTATTGCATTCTCCCTGAGTTTTTTTCAGATTTTTGTCGCAATTTTGAAAAGAAGTTTTTGCGTTACTGTTGCGATTTTGACCATTGTAGATGTCCAGTTTTTCATGCTGTAATTGTTGTTATGGCCGCCTTTTGTTGCTGTTTCTCATGGGAAAGAACGCTGCAACTATTGCTATAAATTTAGTTGTTGCATATTCCCAAGATCTTTTTTCAGATTGTTGTCGCAATTTGAAAATAAGTTTCTTGTGTTGTTGTCGAAATTTGGCCATTACAACATCAGGCATTTTGCAGTCATCGTTGTGACGTCTCGATGGCTGAGACCGGTGAGGTTGCAGTTTTGACTACTGCAGCCGATTGATCTTTTGGTATAGCTGTGAGTTGCGGCTATCGATGGTGCAGTCCTTTATAGACTTTGCAGCACTTGTTGATGCAGATCTGTCACTCTTAAGGAGATTACTACTGCTGGCTGTTATTGCCACAATTACTGGCCGAAAGTGTTAATTATACTTCTGATGGGAGCGGCCGTTAAGGATAATTTTAATTTTCCTTGCTGTCATTACTATTATGACCAGGTTATACACATAAATGGGAAGCTAACAACTTGGGCTGTCGACCTTGATGCCACTGCTGATGGAGCAGTCGTTTTTTTCAGACAGAATCTCTCAGATTGTTGTCGCGATTTTGGGGGTAGGTTCTGTTGGGTTTCATTGCTCTGACATTTCGATGGCTGAGACTGTTGGTGTTACAGTTTTGGTTGCTGCAGTTTATTAGTCCTCAGACGGAGCTACGTTTTTGCAGCTATCGATGGTGCAGTCTTTTGTGGGCCCAGCAGTACTTGATGATGCAATTTTCGGCCTGAGGGATTTTCGCCTGTAGAAATGTTGCTGTTTTTATGGAAAGGAATGCTGCGATTATTTGTGGCAGTTCTAGTTGTTTGCAATTATTCCCTGAGTCTTTCAGATTGCTGTCGCGGTTTGCGGGGGTAAGATTTTCGTTTAGGTTTCATTGCTGTGACATTCCGATAGCCGAGACCATTGGTGTTGCAGTTTTGGCTGCTGCAGTTGATCGTTCTTCGGTTAGAGCTGCGACTTGCAACTATCGATGGTGCAGTCTTTTGTGGGTCTTGTAGTGCCTGATGATACAATTTTCGGTCTGAGCGATCTTCGCCTGTAGAATAGTCATTTTTAATAAGGTTACTGCTGCTGGTTGTTATTGCCACAATTGATGCAATATATACCGCTGTTATATTGCAATTTTCCTATTTGCGAGAAGTTTGTTGATACTAACACTTTTGTTTCCGTTGCAGAAATTGTTGCTGTCGAATGTTGCTGTTACTATTGCGGGACTGGCGCTATGGCAGAGAGGCCGATGTACTGTTGAAATTACGGCCATTATGACAAGAACTCTCAGGACTTTTGCTTGTCGTTCGGAGAATATTTCGAGGTGATTTTCGCCTGGTAGTTGGGACCTTGACTATTGCAATACGTTGACCCTGGAGACGGGCACATTTGCACTTGTGACCTTCTGCGTACTCCTTTTGACCTTCTACTTACCCTCCTTGACCTCATACTTACCCGGACTGGCCTTTTCCGGTTCCTTTAAAGTTACTGCTTTAATTTTCAACCCCCTTTTATCTTCGAGATTGGAAATTTTCCAGTCTGACGTGACATAGGGCTTGCCTACTAGTTATGAGATGGGAATTACTTTAGAGGAAGACAGGTGAGGGGTAGGTTTTAGGGAATCTGGGAGAATTGATTAATGAATTTGGGAGATCTGGAATGATTTATGACGGTCAGAGGATAGGACTGAGAATCGCCACGCGGCCCTTATGGCTAACTGGGGATAGATGTTGTGATGATGACGACAGGATAGGCGGGGGAAACCGTGGATAGGGGGGCTCCAGTTACCTACCATAGGGTTGCCGGATCCGCGGGCATTGACAACCCAAAGAACTGGGGATAGTCCTTTGCAGATTGACAATAGGATAGGCGGGGGAAACCGTGGAAAGGGAGGTTCCAGTTTCCTGCTATAAGGTTGCTAGATCCTCTGGCCTTGACTACATAAGAACAATATGAAGGGATGGGTAGGAGGAGGAAATGAATAGGACGAAAGGAATTGGAGAAGTAATGACCTCACATGTGTGAGGCACAATTAATAACGTGGTGGCGTTAGTCTGAAACGAAGAGAAGAATTATGACGTATATATGAGGGCGTACGAGGTGTATAGCCGGGACGACACCACTGATAATTTATATTTTGACGACGATAGGTAATACTGGTGGGCAAACCCCGGGAATAGGTGACACTATAAGGCAGCCAGTTGTGACGATGATATTAAGAGACGGGCTGCCAGGAATCCCAGTTACACCAGAGGTCCTCATCGCTGTGCATATTCGGTTGCGGTTGCTGGAGGACAGGCGGAGCCTCTCTTGCGGTTACGAGTGTGGAAATGGTAGACACTGAATCGGGGAAGTCATTTTCAGTTACGGACGTAGAGATGGTGGACTCTGAGTCGGAAAAGTCACTTGCATGTAGACTAATCGATGGACTAAGGAAAGAAGTGAGGGAGATAAGTTGAGATTCCTGACTTAGAAAAATGGGCTGACTATCACTGTCATACCTGGGTGTTGGAAAGGGAACACATAGACTAGTGGACGGAGTAACCGTACGAGATCCAAACTTTTTTGTCAGATTGCTCACAGATACATCCGAAGCGGGTGTGTCCGACCGGACATTTGGACTACTGGAGGTCGGAAATAAGACACAGACGGAAAACTATTGTAACACATGACTTACCTAGGACCATTATTGGACCCTTTTCCATTACGGACCGCACGGGTTCTCGCTTCGCCTTCTTTTCCGGCGCCGCATTCGGTTTCTTCATTATCGATTTCTAGTTTTATTTTTTTGACAGGTGATGCAGATAGTGACAGGTGATGCAGTAGCACCCCTGACAGACAGAATAAATTCACGAAAGGCTTCACGGGTGGTGGGAAACACCTGTTGAGACAGGACTATGCCGGACATACTGCGGATGGAGGTAAGAGAGAACAGAGACACTTATGAGGTGGTCATAGACAGGACACAGTGATTCCTTTGATGCAAGGAATAACGCTCTGACACACCTGTCTTTCGCAATGAACACAATAGATCTTTTAGATCTGATTTTCGAACACGACTGGTTTGCACTAATCACACGGATAATTAATTTTCACACACACACAGGTTAAGGGTCTATACGCCCTTGTGCAGTTTACTTGAATGACTGGCTCCGACACACGGAACTCAGACACGATCTGACGGGCTTTTTTCATAAACCCTCACGCTTGTATGTATGGGCAATTTACGATAGTCTTTATGAATATTGACTAGAATAATACGTGATGAGGAATTCAGGAGGTACAGGACCAGAGTTTGAATTCCCTTACAGGTTTTATGTATTTTCTCTCTGAATGTTAGACGCCGACTGACTTTTTCTTCATGTATTTCGGTTTAATTCAAATTTCGATTATCGAATTCCGATTGAAGTGCAACAACGGCAAAGGAGCCGGCCATCGACCAAGGTAGTTAAGTACAGGATGAAAATGTCTAAGGTTTGTGGACGAGAAATCCAGAGGAGGCCTTCCCGCCGAAAAAGGAAAGTCATCGATAATTCATTAGTCGGGGCATCGGCAGTCATTGTCCAGGGTGATTGGACATGGGATGAGGAAAAAAGGGACCTTCACACGAGATCGAAGGGAGAATATTTTCTTCTCTTTTATTTTTCTGTTATACAAAACGATTTCCTGCCAACTAATGACGACTTCCAACAGGGAATTTCTGTGCGTAACAGATTCTGCATTTAGGAAGGAATACTGATTTCTATTGATCCTGATAGTTCATCGGTTTTGCACATAGGTAGCTTCCGCTGGGGCTCCCCGAAGAACGATTTTTCGCGCCAATCTTCTAGTATATGACGCCACTGCTCTCTCCACTTTCTTATTTCAGATTGTTCTTATTTTATTATAATTTTATTGATTTTTACTATTATAATCCTATATATGATTTTTCCTGAGAGGAGATCTGCAATTGATAGTACGACTTCGACGACTTTCCCTTAATGGACTTATAGTTTTTTGATAACCCTGTTTAACATACCATGAGTTTCTTCACGACTCAGAATTGTTATCGATATGCCTTATTGGAAATCGATTAATGTAAAGACAGATAGATTTATCTACCCTTTGGATAGACCAGCTGGTCATATAAGGACAGGCCAACCGGCAACACAACGGGCAGGAGTTTCTTTTATAAATAATTTCCTGCAAATTTCACACACTTTGCAGGAAGGGTATCCGTCCCGGGCTGTGAAAGCCTTAATACTGTTTTCCAACCTTTGTGTTTTTCCCGGTGGATAGGAGAATTGCTGCGACTGTGAATTTCAGCTTTCTGGTGTGGCTGGATATTGGCGGTCGGCTGTCTGTGTGGCAGTGTGTTGTGACAAGGTGCTGGAATGTTGGAGAGGGTCGAGGACGGGATGATATGGCCACCCTACACTCGAAGGACTACCTGTGTAGGGGATATACTGGCATTAGAGGAGGGCTGGCAGTGTGACTAATGGCCTTTTTGATGCAACTAATATTTTGGCGTTCAAGCAGGGCAGTTTTGAGACACACTCGCGTTTCTGTGATGCATTGACTGAGGCGGCCGATGGCGCCGATTACTATTGGAGTGTTATTTCGCCGAATGGACGTTTCTTGGGCGTTAATTGATAAATACAGAGGAGAATGAAGAGAGATTTTGCTGCTGTCGTTTTTTGTTTCGCCAAATGGGCTTTATTTAATACCTACAGAGGAAAATAAAGGAGAAATTTTTAGCTGCCGTCGAAGTTTATGGAAATTGTTTTACTATATGGCGGATGCGGTCACTATATGTGTGTTATTGGTTAGGAAGATAACTACCGCTGTGCGTTGCGCAGGCTTGCTCGACGACTAATTTGGAAGATTTGGACATAGGTCCCTGGGAAATTGGTGATATTTCGATTTTTTGTTGTCCAAGCTGTTATGGCTGTATGCTGCGCACAGAGACAATTGGTACTTGACATGACAACTGGCACATGTGTGCTGAGCACGGGGGCGAATGGCCGTTGCCATGGCAGCTGTTATGTATGTGTCGCTGTTTTGTTATAACCGCGCTGTGGACCAGCAACTTCAATCTTCAGAATGTTGCGGCAATTTCGATTGCCTTTATGATTCACTGCAACTATTGTTGTTGCAATTTTTAAACAGGGGTCCTGTGACATTGTATATGTCCAGTTTTTCTTGTTGTAATTGTTGTTATCGCCGTTTTTTGTTGCTGTTTTCATAAGAAAGAAGACTGCAATTATCGTTATGAATTTAGTTATTGCATTCTCCCTGAGTTTTTTTCAGATTTTTGTCGCAATTTTGAAAAGAAGTTTTTGCGTTACTGTTGCGATTTTGACCATTGTAGATGTCCAGTTTTTCATGCTGTAATTGTTGTTATGGCCGCCTTTTGTTGCTGTTTCTCATGGGAAAGAACGCTGCAACTATTGCTATAAATTTAGTTGTTGCATATTCCCAAGATCTTTTTTCAGATTGTTGTCGCAATTTGAAAATAAGTTTCTTGTGTTGTTGTCGAAATTTGGCCATTACAACATCAGGCATTTTGCAGTCATCGTTGTGACGTCTCGATGGCTGAGACCGGTGAGGTTGCAGTTTTGACTACTGCAGCCGATTGATCTTTTGGTATAGCTGTGAGTTGCGGCTATCGATGGTGCAGTCCTTTATAGACTTTGCAGCACTTGTTGATGCAGATCTGTCACTCTTAAGGAGATTACTACTGCTGGCTGTTATTGCCACAATTACTGGCCGAAAGTGTTAATTATACTTCTGATGGGAGCGGCCGTTAAGGATAATTTTAATTTTCCTTGCTGTCATTACTATTATGACCAGGTTATACACATAAATGGGAAGCTAACAACTTGGGCTGTCGACCTTGATGCCACTGCTGATGGAGCAGTCGTTTTTTTCAGACAGAATCTCTCAGATTGTTGTCGCGATTTTGGGGGTAGGTTCTGTTGGGTTTCATTGCTCTGACATTTCGATGGCTGAGACTGTTGGTGTTACAGTTTTGGTTGCTGCAGTTTATTAGTCCTCAGACGGAGCTACGTTTTTGCAGCTATCGATGGTGCAGTCTTTTGTGGGCCCAGCAGTACTTGATGATGCAATTTTCGGCCTGAGGGATTTTCGCCTGTAGAAATGTTGCTGTTTTTATGGAAAGGAATGCTGCGATTATTTGTGGCAGTTCTAGTTGTTTGCAATTATTCCCTGAGTCTTTCAGATTGCTGTCGCGGTTTGCGGGGGTAAGATTTTCGTTTAGGTTTCATTGCTGTGACATTCCGATAGCCGAGACCATTGGTGTTGCAGTTTTGGCTGCTGCAGTTGATCGTTCTTCGGTTAGAGCTGCGACTTGCAACTATCGATGGTGCAGTCTTTTGTGGGTCTTGTAGTGCCTGATGATACAATTTTCGGTCTGAGCGATCTTCGCCTGTAGAATAGTCATTTTTAATAAGGTTACTGCTGCTGGTTGTTATTGCCACAATTGATGCAATATATACCGCTGTTATATTGCAATTTTCCTATTTGCGAGAAGTTTGTTGATACTAACACTTTTGTTTCCGTTGCAGAAATTGTTGCTGTCGAATGTTGCTGTTACTATTGCGGGACTGGCGCTATGGCAGAGAGGCCGATGTACTGTTGAAATTACGGCCATTATGACAAGAACTCTCAGGACTTTTGCTTGTCGTTCGGAGAATATTTCGAGGTGATTTTCGCCTGGTAGTTGGGACCTTGACTATTGCAATACGTTGACCCTGGAGACGGGCACATTTGCACTTGTGACCTTCTGCGTACTCCTTTTGACCTTCTACTTACCCTCCTTGACCTCATACTTACCCGGACTGGCCTTTTCCGGTTCCTTTAAAGTTACTGCTTTAATTTTCAACCCCCTTTTATCTTCGAGATTGGAAATTTTCCAGTCTGACGTGACATAGGGCTTGCCTACTAGTTATGAGATGGGAATTACTTTAGAGGAAGACAGGTGAGGGGTAGGTTTTAGGGAATCTGGGAGAATTGATTAATGAATTTGGGAGATCTGGAATGATTTATGACGGTCAGAGGATAGGACTGAGAATCGCCACGCGGCCCTTATGGCTAACTGGGGATAGATGTTGTGATGATGACGACAGGATAGGCGGGGGAAACCGTGGATAGGGGGGCTCCAGTTACCTACCATAGGGTTGCCGGATCCGCGGGCATTGACAACCCAAAGAACTGGGGATAGTCCTTTGCAGATTGACAATAGGATAGGCGGGGGAAACCGTGGAAAGGGAGGTTCCAGTTTCCTGCTATAAGGTTGCTAGATCCTCTGGCCTTGACTACATAAGAACAATATGAAGGGATGGGTAGGAGGAGGAAATGAATAGGACGAAAGGAATTGGAGAAGTAATGACCTCACATGTGTGAGGCACAATTAATAACGTGGTGGCGTTAGTCTGAAACGAAGAGAAGAATTATGACGTATATATGAGGGCGTACGAGGTGTATAGCCGGGACGACACCACTGATAATTTATATTTTGACGACGATAGGTAATACTGGTGGGCAAACCCCGGGAATAGGTGACACTATAAGGCAGCCAGTTGTGACGATGATATTAAGAGACGGGCTGCCAGGAATCCCAGTTACACCAGAGGTCCTCATCGCTGTGCATATTCGGTTGCGGTTGCTGGAGGACAGGCGGAGCCTCTCTTGCGGTTACGAGTGTGGAAATGGTAGACACTGAATCGGGGAAGTCATTTTCAGTTACGGACGTAGAGATGGTGGACTCTGAGTCGGAAAAGTCACTTGCATGTAGACTAATCGATGGACTAAGGAAAGAAGTGAGGGAGATAAGTTGAGATTCCTGACTTAGAAAAATGGGCTGACTATCACTGTCATACCTGGGTGTTGGAAAGGGAACACATAGACTAGTGGACGGAGTAACCGTACGAGATCCAAACTTTTTTGTCAGATTGCTCACAGATACATCCGAAGCGGGTGTGTCCGACCGGACATTTGGACTACTGGAGGTCGGAAATAAGACACAGACGGAAAACTATTGTAACACATGACTTACCTAGGACCATTATTGGACCCTTTTCCATTACGGACCGCACGGGTTCTCGCTTCGCCTTCTTTTCCGGCGCCGCATTCGGTTTCTTCATTATCGATTTCTAGTTTTATTTTTTTGACAGGTGATGCAGATAGTGACAGGTGATGCAGTAGCACCCCTGACAGACAGAATAAATTCACGAAAGGCTTCACGGGTGGTGGGAAACACCTGTTGAGACAGGACTATGCCGGACATACTGCGGATGGAGGTAAGAGAGAACAGAGACACTTATGAGGTGGTCATAGACAGGACACAGTGATTCCTTTGATGCAAGGAATAACGCTCTGACACACCTGTCTTTCGCAATGAACACAATAGATCTTTTAGATCTGATTTTCGAACACGACTGGTTTGCACTAATCACACGGATAATTAATTTTCACACACACACAGGTTAAGGGTCTATACGCCCTTGTGCAGTTTACTTGAATGACTGGCTCCGACACACGGAACTCAGACACGATCTGACGGGCTTTTTTCATAAACCCTCACGCTTGTATGTATGGGCAATTTACGATAGTCTTTATGAATATTGACTAGAATAATACGTGATGAGGAATTCAGGAGGTACAGGACCAGAGTTTGAATTCCCTTACAGGTTTTATGTATTTTCTCTCTGAATGTTAGACGCCGACTGACTTTTTCTTCATGTATTTCGGTTTAATTCAAATTTCGATTATCGAATTCCGATTGAAGTGCAACAACGGCAAAGGAGCCGGCCATCGACCAAGGTAGTTAAGTACAGGATGAAAATGTCTAAGGTTTGTGGACGAGAAATCCAGAGGAGGCCTTCCCGCCGAAAAAGGAAAGTCATCGATAATTCATTAGTCGGGGCATCGGCAGTCATTGTCCAGGGTGATTGGACATGGGATGAGGAAAAAAGGGACCTTCACACGAGATCGAAGGGAGAATATTTTCTTCTCTTTTATTTTTCTGTTATACAAAACGATTTCCTGCCAACTAATGACGACTTCCAACAGGGAATTTCTGTGCGTAACAGATTCTGCATTTAGGAAGGAATACTGATTTCTATTGATCCTGATAGTTCATCGGTTTTGCACATAGGTAGCTTCCGCTGGGGCTCCCCGAAGAACGATTTTTCGCGCCAATCTTCTAGTATATGACGCCACTGCTCTCTCCACTTTCTTATTTCAGATTGTTCTTATTTTATTATAATTTTATTGATTTTTACTATTATAATCCTATATATGATTTTTCCTGAGAGGAGATCTGCAATTGATAGTACGACTTCGACGACTTTCCCTTAATGGACTTATAGTTTTTTGATAACCCTGTTTAACATACCATGAGTTTCTTCACGACTCAGAATTGTTATCGATATGCCTTATTGGAAATCGATTAATGTCAAGACAGATAGATTTATCTACCCTTTGGATAGACCAGCTGGTCATATAAGGACAGGCCAACCGGCAACACAACGGGCAGGAGTTTCTTTTATAAATAATTTCCTGCAAATTTCACACACTTTGCAGGAAGGGTATCCGTCCCGGGCTGTGAAAGCCTTAATACTGTTTTCCAACCTTTGTGTTTTTCCCGGTGGATAGGAGAATTGCTGCGACTGTGAATTTCAGCTTTCTGGTGTGGCTGGATATTGGCGGTCGGCTGTCTGTGTGGCAGTGTGTTGTGACAAGGTGCTGGAATGTTGGAGAGGGTCGAGGACGGGATGATATGGCCACCCTACACTCGAAGGACTACCTGTGTAGGGGATATACTGGCATTAGAGGAGGGCTGGCAGTGTGACTAATGGCCTTTTTGATGCAACTAATATTTTGGCGTTCAAGCAGGGCAGTTTTGAGACACACTCGCGTTTCTGTGATGCATTGACTGAGGCGGCCGATGGCGCCGATTACTATTGGAGTGTTATTTCGCCGAATGGACGTTTCTTGGGCGTTAATTGATAAATACAGAGGAGAATGAAGAGAGATTTTGCTGCTGTCGTTTTTTGTTTCGCCAAATGGGCTTTATTTAATACCTACAGAGGAAAATAAAGGAGAAATTTTTAGCTGCCGTCGAAGTTTATGGAAATTGTTTTACTATATGGCGGATGCGGTCACTATATGTGTGTTATTGGTTAGGAAGATAACTACCGCTGTGCGTTGCGCAGGCTTGCTCGACGACTAATTTGGAAGATTTGGACATAGGTCCCTGGGAAATTGGTGATATTTCGATTTTTTGTTGTCCAAGCTGTTATGGCTGTATGCTGCGCACAGAGACAATTGGTACTTGACATGACAACTGGCACATGTGTGCTGAGCACGGGGGCGAATGGCCGTTGCCATGGCAGCTGTTATGTATGTGTCGCTGTTTTGTTATAACCGCGCTGTGGACCAGCAACTTCAATCTTCAGAATGTTGCGGCAATTTCGATTGCCTTTATGATTCACTGCAACTATTGTTGTTGCAATTTTTAAACAGGGGTCCTGTGACATTGTATATGTCCAGTTTTTCTTGTTGTAATTGTTGTTATCGCCGTTTTTTGTTGCTGTTTTCATAAGAAAGAAGACTGCAATTATTGTTATGAATTTAGTTATTGCA
>NW_026739342.1:0-33844 GCF_963082655.1 Stomoxys calcitrans
AGAAAGTAAACAGTATATCACTTGAATACTAGTAAAAAGCATAAAGTTCGGCCGGGCCGAACTTTGGATAGCCACCATCTCGGGTATTAATGTAAATCACCTTTCGCCAAAATCCGGTGAAAAATGCACTCCTTATGCCCCATAACAGCTATATCGAAATATGTTCCGATATGGACCAAATATTGGGTTGCCCAAAAAGTAATTGCGGATTTTTTTAAAAGAAAGTAAATGCATCTTTAATAAAAATTAGAATGAACTTTAATCAAATATACTTTTTTTACACTTTTTTTCTAAAGCAAGCTAAAAGTAACAGCTGATAGCTGACAGAAGAAAGAATGCAATTAAAGAGTCACAAGCTGTGAAAAATTTTTCAACGCCGACTATATGAATAAAATCATAAAAAATAAAGCTTTTGTGGGCTTTAGACCCTTTATTGGCAGAACGGTCTATGTGGCAGTTATATCTAAATATAGTTCGATCTGAACTATATTTGGGTTCTATGATGGGAGGCGTAAAATTACTCACTGTTTCAAATTTCAGCAAAATCAGACAAAAAACAAGTAAAAAGGCGTTAAGTTCGGCCGGGCCGAACTTTGGATACCCACCACCTCGGATATATATATAAACCACCTTTCGTCAAATCCGGGGAAAAATGCATACCTTATGACCCCTAGCAGCTATATAGAAATATGTTCCGATTTGGACCAAATACTAATAAGTACAAGTCATTGTTCATCTGTCTAAAACAAAATTTTGCTCTTTTTAGTAGCTATATCTAAAAATAAACCGCTCTGAACCACAAACGACACGGACGTCGAAAAGCCTAGCATACGTAACAGTGTCAAATTTCTGTGAAATTGGATTATAAAAGCGCCTTTAATTGGGCCAAGGCTTTTCAGCGAGATATCGGTCAGGACCGATTTCGACCAAGTTGCAGATACAATAAATGCAGACAATAAATGCGCCTTTTATGGCCACAAAACCTTAAATCAAGAGATCGGTCTATACTGCAGCTATATCCAAATCTGGACCGATCTGAGCCAAATTGAAAAATAATATCGAAAGTTTTATCACAACTCACTGTCCCAAATTTAGGCGACATCGTACAATAAATGCGCCTTTTATGGGCTCAAAACCTTAAATCGAGAGATCGGTCTATATCGCAGCTATATCCAAATCTGAACCGATCTCAGCCAAATTGACAAAGGATGTTGAAGGGCCTAAGACAACTCACTGTCCCAAATTTCAGCAAAATCGGATAATAAATCTGGCTTTTATGGGTCTAAGACCCTAAATCGGAGGATCAGTCTATATGGCAGCTATATCCAAATCTAGACCGATCTGGGCCAAATTGGCGAAGGATGTCGAAGGGCCTAAGACAACTCACTGTCCCAAATTTCAGCAAAATCGGATAAATAAATGTGGCTTTTATGGGCCTAAGACCCTAGATCGGAAGATCGGTTATATCCAAATCTGGATCGATCTGGGCCAAGTTGCAGAAAAACGTCGAGCAGCCTAATATAACTCACTGTCCCAAATTTCAGCAAAATCGGATAATAAATGTGGCTTTTATGGGTCTAAGACCCTAAATCGGAGGATCGGTCTATATGGCAGCTATATCCAAATCTAGACCGATCTGGGCCAAATTGGCGAAGGATGTCGAAGGGCCTAAGACAACTCACTGTCCCAAATTTCAACAAAATCGGATAATAAATGTGGCTTTTATGGGCCTAAGACCCTAGATCGGAAGATCGGTTATATCCAAATCTGGATCGATCTGGGCCAAGTTGCAGAAAAACGTCGAGCAGCCCAATATAACTCACTGTCCCAAATTTCAGCAGAATCGGAAAATAAATCTGGCTTTTATGGGTCTAAGACCCTAAATCGGAGGATCGGTCTATATGGCAGCTATATCCAAATCTAGACAGATCTGGGCCAAATTGGCGAAGGGTGTCGAAGTGCCTAAGACAACGCACTGTCCCAAATTTCAACAAAATCGGATAAAAAATGTGGCTTTTATGGGCCTAAGACCCTAAATCGGCGGATCGGTCTATATGGGGGCTATATCTAGATATAGTCCGATTTGGCCCATCTTTGAACTTAACCTGCTTATGGACAAAAAAGAATATGTGCAAAGTTTCAGCTCAATATCTCAATTTTTGAAGACTGTAGCGTGATTTCAACAGACAGACGGACGGACATGTCTAGATCGTCTTAGATTTTTACGCTGATCAAGAATATATATACTTTATAGGGTCGGAAATGGATATTTCGATGTGTTGCAAACGGAATGACAAAATGAATATACCCCCATCCTTCGGTGGTGGGTATAATAAAGCTTTTATGTTCTTCAGACTCTTTATCGGCAAATCCGTCTATATGACAGCTATATCTAAATATAGTCCGATTTGATCCATATTTGGATCACATGTCGGGAAGTCTTAAACTAGTCACTGTTTCAAATTTCAGCAATATCGGATAAAAAAAAACATTAATGGGCATTAGACACTTTATCGGCAAATCGGTCTATGTAGCAGCTATATCCAAATATGATCCGATTTGGCCCGTTCAAGAACTTAACCAGTGTGCAGCAAAAAGACGTATCTGTGCCAAATTTCAGCCCAATATCTCAATTTTGGAGTTGGAAGGGGACCCGGGGTTGGGGCGGGACCCCCGACACTTGAGGTCGAACTGTTATGTCCATTCCGTACTGTACTTTTAGATAGATACCTTTCATTTGATACCCATATTGTCCCAACATGTCCGTTCGGGTGGGTTTTGAAATGGGGCGTCCCCCAGGTTATTAGACCCGAGAATTTTATACCAATTTTGTGTGTTTGTGGTACCATAAGATTGTACACAAAACCTTCACAATCTGGCGTGTTGAAAATAGGGTAAGGAGGAGGGTTAGATGGGTACCCTCCCCTTATTTCAATTTTCAAAAAGGTCAGATCTCGGAGGGTGAGGATGGGGAATACTTATGTAGTCATTCCGTTTCTAACACCTCGAGATATTGCTCCCATTTCTTATAAAGGGTGATTTTTTTTGAGGTTAGGATTTTCATGCATTAGTATTTGACAGATCACGTGGGATTTCAGACATGGTGTCAAAGAGAAAGATGCTCAGTATGCTTTGACATTTCATCATGAATAGACTTACTAACGAGCAACGCTTGCAAATCATTGAATTTTATTACCAAAATCAGTGTTCGGTTCGAAATGTGTTCATTCACCGTAACGTTGCGTCCAACAGCATCTTTGAAAAAATACGGTCCAATGATTCCACCAGCGTACAAACCACACCAAACAGTGCATTTTTCGGGATGCATGGGCAGTTCTTGAACGGCTTCTGGTTGCTCTTCACTCCAAATGCGGCAATTTTGCTTATTTACGTAGCCATTCAACCAGAAATAAGCCTCATCGCTGAACAAAATTTGTCAAAATTTGAACACATTTACTACCCAAAAATAAAAGTGGACCGATCGGGACAATATGGGATTCAAATGAAAGGTATTCAAGAGTAGAGTACGAATTTTATAATAAAAGTTGGGTCCAAGTACCTGGGGGGCTGCCCCAGCCCCAAAACCTCTTAAAATAGGTTTATTTGACGATCATGACAATATGGGACTTAAATGAAAGGAATTCGGAAGCAGATAACGAATATGGTCAAGAAGTAGGCATAGGCTTTATAATTTATGGATAACGGAAGGGGACGGACCATCTACCGTTACCTTAAAAACACCACCCAAAATCAAAAGTGGACCGTTAAGGACAATCTGGATATACGGCAGAACCGATTTTCTCGAAATTTTCGCATATTGTGTAGGTTGGTCTGGAAGGAAACGTAGGCTATACATTTCAAGTCTGCCATACAAAATCAGTTCGATGTAAAGGGGGTCACGCCACCCCTCAAAGACGCCATTAGACCCATTATGACTATATGATACTTGGCTGATACGATTTTCTTAAAATTTTCATAGATTGTGTACGTTTGTCTGGAAGGAAACATAGGCTATATAATTTTTAGATATCGGGTGGAGGCGGACCCTCCTTCTTACCCCTAAAACGCCACCCATATCCGAAAGTGATCCGATGGGCACAATAAGAGTATCAAATGAAAGTTATTGGAGACCAGAAAACGAATATGGTATTAAATTTTGGGTCCAATTACCCATCCCTCCACTAATGACAATATTACCCTAAGGAAGAACATTACCACTAGGAACTGAGAGGGGAAAAACTCTCACACATCAATGATTGGTTCCCCATTTGAGTTTCAACTCAATGATAAGGGACCTTTTTTATAGCCGAATCCGAACGACGTCCCGGAGTGCTACACTTCTTTGGGCGAAATTTTTTTAAATGGCCATGCATGGCATTGTACCTCGCAAATGTTGCCAATATAAAGAGGGGATAATCACCGTTTTGTTCGATGTTCTCGCCAGGATTCGAACGCGTTCATAGACTACAATAGAACGAATTCGATATCCGCATTCAGGGCGAAGTGTACCCACCCTAAAAAGATATTAGAGAGTTGAAGAAGGCGCAGCGGAGCGGGCCCGATTCGGCTAGTAAACTATAGTAACTCTGAATCGTCTTCACATTCAAAGTTGATTTCCAATGTCAGCCTGCTCGTCCGTCTGTTAAAACCACGATAGCGGTCGAAGCTATCCGATTGAAATTTTGTACGAATACCTGGTATTAATGTAGGTTGTTGGGGGTTGCAGATAGACCATATCGGTTCAAATTTGGATATAGCTCCCTCATACAATGGTCCTTCGACTTGAATTCTTCGAGCCCATAGAAGCCGCAGTAGGTGCCCGATTTGGATGATATTTTGCAAGTAATGTTCTGTTACGACTTGCAACACGACTTGTGCCAAGTCTTATTCAAATTGGTTGATAAACTGATATAGCTCCCATATAAAACTATCTCCCGATTTGATATCATGAATCCTTGGAAGGCACTATTGTGAACTTAGTTACATTTTTCTCATTACCACAGCTGGATCTGACATTTGGTGGAAGTGCTATTTAATTGATTGTTGGTGTATACATACTTCAAGTATAATAATCCAGCAATAAGGTGTCGAATAAATGCGAAATTGACAATTTTACGTTAGCCATTAAAATGTCAATAGATGCTTAAAAACCTAAAATTGTTTGCTTTATTACCGACACCACTTCAGTTATAGGCATCACATATCACTGATGTGCTTCTAATACCCAAGTCAAGAAAATTCGTGTATTAAAGATATGTTTAAACATAAAGAAATGAAAATAAAAACAAGCAAAAAGGCATTAAGTTCGGCCGGGCCGAACTTTGGATACCCACCACTCGGGTATACATATAAACCACCTTTCGTCAAAATGTGATGGAAAATGCATACCCCATACCAGCTATATTGAAATTTGTTCCGATTTGGACCAAATACTAATTAGTACAAGTCATTGTTCAATTGTGTATAACAAAATATTGGTCATTTTAGTAGCTATATCCAACAATAAACCGATCTGAACCGTAAACGACACGGATGTCAAGAAGCCTAACATAAGCCATTGTGACAAATTTCAGTGAAATCGGATTATAAATACGCCTTTTATGGGTCCAAAACCTTAAATCAAGAGATCGGTCTATATGGCAGCTATATCAAAATCAAGACCGATTTGGGCCAAGTTGCAGAAAAATATCGAAGACCCTTACACACTGTCCCGATTTTGGGCGAAATCGGAAAATAAATGCGCCTTTTATGGCCCCAAATCTATGCCGATCTACGTCAAATTGAAAAAAGATATCGAGTGGCCTAACTCAACTCACTGTCCCAAATTTCAACGATATCGGACAATAAATGCGTCCTTTATGGGTCCGAAGCCTTAAATCGAGAGATCGGTCTATATGGCAGCTATATCCAAATCTGGACCGATCTGAGCCAAATTGCGGAACTATGTTGAGGGGCCCAGCACAATTCACTGTCCCAAATTGCGGCGACATCGGACAATAAATGCGCCTTTAATGGCCCCAAAACCTTAAATCGAGAGATCGGTCTATATGGCAGCTATATCTAAATCTGGACCGATCTGAGCCAAATTGCGGAACTATGTTGAGGGGCCCAGCACAATTCACTGTCCCAAATTTCGGCGACATCGGACAATAAATGCGCCTTTTATGGGCCCAAAACCTTAAATCGAGAGATCGGTCTATATGGCAGCTATATCCAAATTTGAACCGATCTGGGCCAAATTGAAGAATACTGTGGAGCAGCCTAACACAACTCACTGTCCCAAATTTCGGCGACATCGGACAATAAATGCGCCTTTTATGGCCCCAAAATCTTAAATCGAGAGATCGGTCTATATGACAGCTATATCCAAATCTTGGCCGATCTGAGCCAAATTGCAAAAATATGTTGAAGGGCCCAGCACAATTCACTGTCCCAAATTTCAACGATATCGGACAATAAATGCGTCCTTTATGGGCCCAAAACCTTAAATCGAGAGATCGGTCTATATGGCAGCTATATCCAAATCTTGGCCGATCTGAGCCAAATTGCAAAAATATGTTGAAGGACCCAGCACAATTTACTGTCCCAAATTTCGGTGACATCGGACAATAAATGCGCCTTTTATGGCCCCAAAATCTTAAATCGAGAGATCGGTCTATATGACAGCTATATCCGATCTAGGCCAAATTAAAGAAGAATGTCGAACGGCCTAACACAACTGACTGTCCCAAATTTCGGCGACATTGGGCAATAAATGCGCCTTTTATGGGCCCAAAACCTTAAATCAAGAGATCGGTCTATATGGCAGCTATATCCAAACTTGGACCGGTCTGGGCCAAATTGGAGAAGGATGCTGAAGGGCTTAACTCAACTCACTGTTTCATATTTCAGTAAAATCGGATAATAAATGTGACTTTTATGGGCCTAAAACCCTAAATCGGCGGGTTGGTCTATATGACAGCCATATCCAAATCTTGATCGATCTAGGCCAACTTGCAAAAATATGTCGAGGGGCTTAACATAACTCGCTGTCCCAAATTTCGGCGACATCGGGCTATAAATGCGCCGTTTATGGGCCCAAAACCTTAAATCGAGAGATCTTTCTATGTGGCAGCTAAATCCAAATTTGGACCGATCTGGGCCAAATCGCAGAAAAATGTTGAAGGGCCTAACACAACTCACTGTCCCAAATTGGACAATGAATGCGCGTTTTATGGGCCCAAAACCCTAAATTGAGAGATCGGTCTATATGGCAGCTATATCCAGATCTAGACCGATCTGAGCCAAATCGCAGAAATATGTTGAAGGGCCTAACACAACTTACCAAATTTCGGCGACATCGGACAATAAATGCGCATTTTATGGGCCCAAAACCTCAAATCGAGAGATCGGTCTATATGACAACTATTTCCAAATTTAGACCGATCTGGGTCAATTCAAGAAGAATATTGAGTGGCCTAACGCAACTCACTGTTCCAAATTTCAGCAAAATCGAATAACAAATGTGACTTTTATGGGCCTAAGACCCTAAATCGGGGGATCGGTCTATATGGGAGCTATATCAAGATATAGTCCGATATAGCCCATCTTCGAACCTAACCTGTTTATGGACAAAAAAAAGGATCTGTGCAAAATTTCAGCTCAATATCTCCATTTTTATACTCTGCACCATAGGATGGGTGTATACTAATTTCGTCATTCTGTTTGTAACACCTCGAAATATGCGTCTGAGACCCCATAAAATATATATATTCGTGATCGTTATGTCATTTTAAGTCGATCTAGCCATGTCCGTTCGTCCGTCTGTCTGTCGAAAGCTCACTAACTTTCGAAAAAGTAAAGCTAGCCGCTTGAAATTTTGCACAAATACTTTTTATTAGTGAAGGTCGGTTGGGATTGTAAATAAGCCAAATCGGTCCATTTTTTGATATAGCTGCCATATAAACCGATCTTGGGTCTTGACTTCTTGAGCCTCTAGAGGGCGCAATTCTCATCGGATTTGGTTGAAATTTTGCACGTGGTGTTTTGGTATTACTTCCAACAACTGCGCTAGGCATGGTTCAAATCGGTTCATGTTTTGATATAGCTGACAGGTAAACCGATCTGGGGTCTTGACTTCTTGAGCCTCTAGAGGGCGCAATTCTCATCCGATTTGACTGAAAGTTTTGAAGTAGTATTTTGGTATCACTTCCAACAACTGTATCGAGTATGATTCAAATCGGTTCATAATCTTATATAGCTGTCATATAAACCGATCTTGGATCTTGACTTCTTGAGCCCATAGAGCACGCAACTCTCATCCGATTTGGTTGAAATTTTGCATGAGGTGTTTTGTTATGAATTTCAATAACTATGTTAAGTATGGCGCAAATCGGTACATAACCTGATATAGCTGTCATATAAACCGATCTGGGATCTTGACTTCTCGAGCCTCTAGAGGGCGCAATTCTCATTCGATTTGGAAGAAATTTTTATACATCTGGGTTTTTGATTTCTTGAGCTTCTAGAGGGCGTAATTCTCATCCGATTTGGCAGAAATTTTGTACAACTGCTTCTCTCATGACCCTTTACGTACGTGTCTAATATGGTCTGAATCGATCTATAGCTTGATACAGCTCCCATATAAACCGATCTCCCGATTGTGCTTCTTGAGCCCCTACAAGGTGCAATTCTTATCCGAATGAACTGAAATATTACACAATGACTTGTACAATGTTCAGCATTCATTTATGGTCCGAATCGGACTATAAATTGATAAAGCTCCAATAGCACAACAGTTCTTTGTTTGCCTGAAAAGAGATACTGCACATAGAACTCAACAAATGCGATCCAGGGTGGAGGGTATATAAGATTCGGCCCGGCCGAACTTAGTTTGCTCTTACTTGTTAAAGACTGCAGTTTGATTTCAACAGTCAGACGGATCTAGGTCGTCTTAGATTTTTATGCTGTTTAAAAATATATATACTTAATAGGGTAGGAAATGGATATTTCGATGTGTTGCAAACGGAATGACTAAATGAATATACCCCCCCTCCTATGGTGGTGGGTATAAAGATTAAAAAGTCCATTGATATGGGTATAGCGAGGATTTAGTTCATGACATTGGAAGCATTTAAAGATGTAACTTTACATTCACACGAAATCTTTATTTCCTTCATTTATTTCGTTTGAAATGTTTCACCTTTCTCTTCGCATGAATGTCGCCGCACTTTTAATTAGTTATCCAATTAATCTCGTATTTAATGCAATCTTGTGTCAATGCTGGCACAAAGTATTCCAAAACATTGTTTTTTCTTCGATTAGTTGTGAAGGTTATTTCGGGGAATTTATTTGTTTTGTCATAAAGCATGCTTTTGTGATTTCTTTAATTAATCACTTGGCACATGCTGCTTACTGCGTTGTAGCTTTCTCAGGAAAGTTTTTAATTGAATTTTGTTTTTTTTTTTTTTTGGTATAATATTCAACCGCTTACATTTCCAATTAGAAGAGTTAAGTCGTCGGGGATTAAAGTCGATTGCAACAGATTTCAATTACGAGGTTAGCATGGTAATAGAAATATGGATAGAAGCCACTTATGAAATCTGTAATCGTGTGCTATAAGAATTACGTCTAAAAACCCACAATTGTCTATTCTAGAGAATCTACAGCAATCACAGCATGCAGAGGAAAATAATTTTCTCTGGCAGTTATTCAGAAATTCTGTCACATTACAAAGGTGGCTGAGTTAGTCTATATTAAATTGAAACAGACTTAATTGCTGGGGTGGTTAAAACCTTTGCAATTGATGACTAAGGACACTGAAGTGTTACAAAGATGGGAGAAATTTGTAGTGAAGTGAGATTAGAGTGGCAGTCTGTTTAACACATTTCAGTTGGAAAGTTTTTGAACATTGTGATATAAGGTTTTTGAATGGGTGGAAGTATGTTTGCGAAATCGGAATTTCTTAGCAACTTAGAATTTCTTAGTTAAAATGACACACAACATTTCTCCCACGACTTTAATGATTATGTTGGGTAAATGGTATGTTGATATAATGGGGCTTTGCATTATGTACATCACATTGGAGTGGATTATTTATATTAGAGGCAATGCTGTTATAAAAATCCATATAGAAGAAGACTTTTTGTACCCTACACCATTAATGTAATACCCAGAAGGAAGGGTCTATCTCTCGACCCATTGATAAGTATTCCGATTAACCCAAAATCACTTTCTGATTCGATTTAGCTATGGCCGTCTGTCCGCCTCTCTGTCTGTCCGTGTACAAACCACAGGTCGCAGTTTTCACCCGATCCGATTTGGTAAAGGTAAGTTTTTAGGCCTTGAGACGAAGCCTATTGACATTGGAAAAAATCGGTTCAGATTTGGATATAGGTTCCATATAACGATTGGTTCCATACTTACAATGGATGTTGGAAGTCATAATAAAACACTAAGTGCAAAAATTCAGCTAAGTCACACAACAATTGCGGTTTCCAGTGGCTCAAGATGTCAAATCAGGAAATTGCATAATATGGGAGCTATGTAGGGTGATCAGTAAGCCGACTTTTTCGTTAAACCGGGTTTTCTAACTATTCGAAAATTGAGCTTTTCTAAAACACCGCTTTAAGTTTTTGAGATTTTTATAAATACGGTTAAACAGGCTATTTTTTCTATAAAGATAAACACTTTTAAAATTTTTTCAGTAAACCCCTGCTGATGTCAAAAGTCGACTAGCACATCTTTTTTTCAGTTTCTGAGACAACATTGATTTAGCGCGGCGACGTCATCTAACGATGATAAAAAATTTCATTAAAATTTGCTGAAGCAAAACTGTTTATGACATTTTCTGAGAAGACGAAGATTTTAATACAATATATATAAAAAGTATAAAATTTTAATGAAGTTGTCTATAAAGGCAAAATTCTAAAACAAAAATCTCTCAAACATTACCAACTACTCTTTAGAGTTCATTAAATTGTTTGCAATCGCAAAAATTCTTTGAGAGAGTATCCTAGTGCGTTTGATGTACATATGTACGAGGTGATGTAGTATTGCGTATACGCCATATAGTACCATAATCGAAGTAATAACAAGTAAAAGCGTGCTAAGTTTGGCCGGGCCGAATCTTATATATCCTCCACCATGGATCGCATTTTCTTCTTTCTTCTTTTCCCGTCATCTCTTCCTAGGCAAATAGTACCTGACAAATGTTGCCAGCATTAGGAGTGGAAAACCACCGCTGAAAATTTTTTCTGATGGTCTCGCCAGGATTCGAACCCAAGCCTTCAGCGTCATAGGCGGACATGCTAACCTCTGCGCTACGGTCACCTCCGGGAGTAAGTGTTAAAGTTCATTAAAATGTTTGCAATCCCAAAAATTCTTTGAGAGAGTATCCTAGTGCGTATGATGTACATATGTACGAGGCGATGTAGTATTGCGTATACGCCATATTGTACCACAATCGAAGTAATAACAAGTAAAAGCGTGCTAAGTTTGGCCGGGCCAAATCTTATATACCCTCCACCATGGATCGCAACTGTCGAGTTCTTTGCGCAAAATCTCTTTTTAGGCAAACAAAGAATAATGAATATGGGCGGAGGGGGAGGTGGAGCTTTATTAAATTATAGTCCAATTCGGGGCTCAAGAAGCAAAATCGGGAGATCGGTTTATATGTGAGCTGTGTCAAGCTATATATCGATTCATACCATATTGCACACGTATGTTGAGGGCCATCGGAGAAGCCGTTGTACAAAATCTGTGCCAAATCGGAAAGGAATTGCGACTTCTAAAAGCTCAAAAAGTCAAGACCCAAGATCGGTTTATATAGCAGCTATATCAGGTTATGGATCGATTTGAACCATACATCGCACAGTTGTTGGAAGTGATATCAAAACACTATGTGCGAAATTTCATTCCAATCGGATAAAAATTGCGCACTCTAGAGGCTCAAAAAGTCAACACCCAAGATTGGTTTATATAGCAGCTATATCAGGTTATGAACCGATTTAAACCATACTCGGCACAGTTGTTGGATATCATAACAAAACACGTCGTGCAAAATTTCGTTCCAATCGGATAAGAATTGCGCACTCTAGAGGTTCAAGAAGTCAAGACCCAAGATCGGTTTATCTGACAGCTATATCAGGTTATAAACCGATTTCAGCCATACTCATCACAGTTGTTGGATATCATAATAAAACACTTGGTGTAAAATTTCATTCCAATCGGATAAGAATTGCGCCCTCTAGAAGCTTAAAAAGTCAAAACCCAAGATCGGTTTATATGGCAGCTATATAAAAACATGAAGCGATATGGCCCATTTACAATCCCAACCAACCTACATTAAAAAGAATTATTTGTGCAAAATTTCAAGCGGCTAGCTTTACTCCTTCGAAAGTTAGCGTGCTTTCGAAAGACAGACGGACTGACGGACGGACGGACGGGCATGGCAAGATCGACTCGGACTGCGTCAACCCGAAAGGCTTCGGGTTGACAGTATTTCTCTGGCCTTCAATGTCTGCTTTTTAATTCCTTGTTACTCCGCTATGGCCTGGCATTTAAACGATGCGGATCGTTCCATCCTCATGGAAGGCGTTAATCTCCTTCTTACATTCGAAGACAGTTTGTGATCTTGCCGTCCTGGTTGTTATTGTCCCTATGGTCCGTTTACTGTCCATAAAGATGTTCACACTCGATGTCCTCGCGTTAACAACATACCACCTCACGTATTCCATGGTCGCCCGAATTTCCGCCTGCAGGACCGTATTATGGTTACACAGTCTAAAACAGATCTAAAACGGCTCTCAATGTGGATCCCCAGGCCCACTCTCTCCTCTAGCTTTGATCCATCCGTGTAACATGATCTTCTCGATGGCAATACCAGGGTTTCGTCGCGACTGTGCCGCTGGCAGCAGTGCCTCGCACTCGATCTCAAGTTTCGACTCAGGTATTAATTTGGAAACCTTTTCCATTCCTTCCGCCTACACTAAATTTGTTTCTTTTTGCCTCAATAACTAAAATACGAAATATTATGGCGATCGGATAAGGATAATTCGTGCAGATAGTATATTTAAAGTTGGACGTTTGTTAGTACTTTTTAATGGATCCAGTTCAGAGTTTCAGGTCTTAGAATGAAATTCGTAATCGAAGTTGAGATAGATAACGCATTTATGTGGCTGTGATGCAGTGTACAGTTTGACTTAGAAATTTTTCCTTATTCGATTTAGCCATCTCCGTGTGTCCGTGTATCTGTTGTCTGCCGGTTGTCCGTCTGTCGCTTTCTTGTAATCAAGTTCGAGATTACATTTGTTATGCAATTATCACAAAATTTTAAGTTATGCTCTCATATTGGCTTAAAAGTACTCGTTTAAATAAAACGTCAGTTTGAAATATTTTGTGTGTTCGTACATGCAGCACACATGCATCGAATGCAGCTCAAGGGTAGCATTTAACTTAATAACTATCAAACATTACACACTACTCTTTAGAGTTCATTAAATTTCTATGCAATCCCAAAAGTTCTTTGAGAGAGTACCCTGGTGCGTATGATGTACATACGAGGTGATGTTGTATTGCGTATACGCCACACAGTACCACAATCGAAGTAATAAAAATATGCCACTGAATACGAAATTTGTGGCTATTGTCTGTCTCCTTTAAAAAAAAAAATCATTTCATTTGTTCCAAAGCAAACCCAATAAAAAAATGCATATTCTTTATTTAAATCACTCCCTTCATAAATTTTGGCAACATTTCTTTAAGAAATATAGGTCCATTCATTCATCCATGAATCATATAAAATTGCCATCATTGTCTTAGAAAATACTCTTCATTCCATCCAGAGACATTCGTAGCTCAAGGATATAAGACCACATTTATTTTTTGTTTTTTTCATCCATAATATCCTTGTTGTAGCATTGATATATCTTCCTCTTTAAAACATAAAACCATATTAAAAAGCCAAAAGTAATATGATTTGAATAGTTCAAATCAAGCAACAAGGCACATTTGTTGAGAACTCTTAAGCCCCCTCAGTATCACAACACAACATTCGAAATACGTTGAGGTTGACAGCAGTCAGCCTGTCCCAAAAATAAAAATATATAGATCTTCAAGAAAACCTCAATTTAAATCCTCATTTTGTCAGGCGACAGCAAAGGCTTGACTCGACTCGAGACCAAAAGCACTCACATTGTTTTGTAAAATATGACAAAAATATGTCAAAGTAATGCCTTTTGAGCAGTGCCACTTCTGTCTGTATACCCTATGACATGGTGGGTCAACTAAAATTGTAATAAGTTTTGTAACGAAAGGCGGACAAAGGAAATCTAAACCATTGGTAAGCCAACCATGGTATCGATTCAACTAGGGGGGCTTCTAACATGTAAAACATTTAAGAAAACAAATGGGTATCAATTGAAAAGTATTCGAATGTGAGGAAAATTGAGAAAACATATCTGTCAAATGAAATGTCTTAGGGCGAAAAGTATGTCCCCCACATAAAACCTGGAGGGTGGCATGTTGGCTGATCGGGAAAAAGTTCAATATGCAACTTTTGGCCAAGTGTGTGGTGGTCACCCCATCCCCACATAAAACCTGGAGAATGGCATGTTGGCTGATCGGGAAAAAGGGGAGTAGACTAAGACGATCTTGCCATGTCCGTCCTTCTGACCGTATGTCTGTTGCAATCACATTACAGTCTTTAAAAATAGAGATATTGAGCTGGAACTTAGCACAGATTCTTTTTTTTATCCAAAAGCAGGTTATGTTCGAAAATGGGCTATATCCTGATACAGCCCCTATACAGACCGATCCCCCGACTTAAGGACCATAAAAGCCACATTTACTATCCCATTTTGTTGAAATTTGGGAAAGTCAGTTGTATTAGGCCCATTCGACATTCTTCTTCAATTTGGCCCAGATCGGTGTAGATTTGGATATAGGCGCATAAAAGGCGCATTTATTGACCGATTCTTCCAAAATTTGGGACAATGACAGCAGCCTTTTTAAGGTTTTGGGGCCATAAAAGGCGCATTTATTGCCCGATGTCGCCGGAAATTGAGACAACGAGTTGTGTTAGGCCCTTCGACATTCTTCTTCAATTTGGTCCAGATCGGTCAAGATTTGGCTATAGCTGCCATATAGACCAATATCTCGATTTAGGGCTTTGGGCCCATAAAAGGCTCAATTAGTGGCCGATTTCGCCGAAATTTTGGACAGTGAGTTGTGTTAGGCCCTTCGACATCCTTCTTCAATTCGCCCCAGATAGGTTCAGATTTAGATATAGTTGTCACATGGACCGATCCGCCGATTTTGGGTCTTAGGCCCATAAGGGCCAAATTTATTATTCGATTTTGGATATAGCTGCCATATAGACCGATCTCTCGTTTTAAGGTCCTGCGCCCATAAAAGGCTCAATTAGTGGCCATTTCCGCCGAAATTCGGTACAGTGAGTTGGTTAAGGCCCTCGACATACTTTTGCAATATGGCCTACATCGGTTCAGATTTGGATATAGCTGCCATATAGACCGATCACTCGATTTAAAGTTTTGGGGCCATAAAAGGCGCATTTATTGTCAGATGTCAACGAAATTTGGGACAGTGAGTTGTGTTAGCCTCTTTGACATTTTTCTGCAACTTGTCCCAAATCGGTCCAGATTTCGATATAGCTACCATATAGACCGATTTCTCGATTTTAAGTCTTGGCCCCATAAAAGGCGCATTTATAATCCCATTTCTCTGGAATTTTACACAGTGAATTATGTTAGGCTTTTCGACACCTGTGTCGTATATGGTTCAGATCGGTTTAATTGTGTGACCAAAACTGTGCATTATATTCGACTTTGCTTCCCTTAGGCCACTGGTGTCTGTTGTATATATTTTTGCCCGTCTGTATGGAAAAATAAATAAATGTGGGCAACAAGAAACAAGTAGAACAAGTAGAAGTTTACGAAAAATTTGCGGTTCAGACATAAATCCTTCATGTCACAAACACACACAAACACCAACTTTGTTGAAGTGACAAAGTAGCCACAAACCCATCAAATTAAATTTGTGGAAAACCACTTTTAAATGTATGCAGCAATGCCTTACTGTGGGTGATAGCTTAAGTTTGAATTTAATAGAGCTTTAAGAAACAAAGGACAACATTTTTTGAAAACAAAAAACTGAGGCAAATGTTTCAGACGTTTTAAATATTTTTTAAGATATTGCGAGGATTTTTTGTGGTCTGACTTTTTTAGGTTGATCAAAATCCAAATCTTAGTCTTATGCAAAGTAATGACACAATGTGTGCCATGAAATATACATAATTTGGGATTTTTTTTTTAAAGGGTGATTTTTTTGAGGTCAGGATTTTCATGCATTAGTATTTGACAGATCACGTGGGATTTCAGACATGGTGTCAAAGAGAAAGATGCTCAGTATGCTTTGACATTTCATCATGAATAGACTTACTAACGAGCAACGCTTGCAAATCATTGAATTTTATTACCAAAATCAGTGTTCGGTTCGAAATGTGTTCATTCACCGTTCAGCGATGAGGCTCATTTCTGGTTGAATGGCTACGTAAATAAGCAAAATTGCCGCATTTGGAGTGAAGAGCAACCAGAAGCCGTTCAAGAACTGCCCATGCATCCCGAAAAATGCACTGTTTGGTGTGGTTTGTACGCTGGTGGAATCATTGGACCGTATTTTTTCAAAGATGCTGTTGGACGCAACGTTACGGTGAATGAACACATTTCGAACCGAACACTGATTTTGGTAATAAAATTCAATGATTTGCAAGTGTTGCTCGTTAGTAAGTCTATTCATGATGAAATGTCAAAGCAGACTGAGCATCTTTCTCTTTGACACCATGTCTGAAATCCCACGTGATCTGTCAAATACTAATGCATGAAAATCCTAACCTCAAAAAAATCACCCTTTACTTGGTTTCTTTGTAAGTCTTTGGTTGGTCGCAGTTATGAGTAGAGAGTTTGCCAGGAATTTGATTGTTTTTTTTTTTTAATTTTCTCAAAAGAAATTGTATGCCATATGTTGTGGTTTATTTATGGAAGCTAAAAACAAAAACATATGTATGTATTTATTATTTTGCTTTTAATGAGCTAATGTAAAAGCCATAGATTTCATATGAAAAAAAAATAAATTACAAAAGTTGAGTAAAGGAAGGGGAATATTTATCAGATATGATGAGATGTGTAATGTTGCAAATATGTCAAATCACATACAAATCACAATTTATAAAGGCGTCCCAACGGCTGGTTAAATTGTTCAGCATTTTCGTTGGAAACTTTGCTTTCTTGAGAACTGTTATGATGGACAAGAGAATTTTAAATGCAAATTTCTTTTTTTGCACTGCAGCCATGTGGGAAATACAAGCAACAAAAAAATTTTTTCTTTGAAATATTTTAAGAGACCCGAAGGTCCTCAAAAGGTAAGATTTCCAATATGAAACAAGTAAAACGGTCGGGCCGAACTTTGAAAACCCACCTCGGGTATATATGTAAACCACCTTTCATCAAAATCCCGTGAAAAATGCATACCTTATGCCCCATAGCAGCTATATCGAAATATGTTCCGATTTGTACTAAATACTAATAGGTGCAAGTCATTGATCAATTGTGTATTACAAAATTATTGGTCTTTTTAGTAGCTATATCTAAAAATAAAACGATCTGGACCATATCCGACACGGATATCGAAAAACCTGGCATATATCACTGGGTCAAATTTCAGTGAAATCCGATTATAAATGCGCCTTTTATGGGGCCAAGACTTTAAATCAAGATATCGGTCTATATGGCAGCTTCATCCAAATTTGGACCATTTTGGGTCAAGTTGCAGAAAAATGTCGAAGAGCCTAACACAACTCACTGTCCCAAATTTTGAAGAAATTAGACAATAAATGCGCTTTTTTTGGCCCCAAAACCTTAAAAGGAGAGATTGGTCCATATGGCAGCTATAATGAAATCTGAACCGATCTAGACCAAATTGTAGAAGAATGACGAAGGGTATGACACAACTCACTGTCCCAAATTTCGCCGAAATGGGACAATAAATGCGCCTTTTATGGCCTCAAAACCTTAAATCGAGAGATCGGTCTATATGGCAGCTATATTCAAATCTGGACCGATCTAGACCAAATTGAAGAAGAAAGTCGAAGGGACTAACACAACTTATGGTCCCAAATTTCGGCGACATCGGACAATAAATAAGCCTTTTATGGCCTCAAAACCTTAAATCGAGAGATCGGTCTATATGGCAGCTATATTCAAATCTGGACCGATCTAGACCAAATTGAAGAAGAAAGTCGAAGGGCTTAACACAACTCACTGTCCCAAATCTTGGCGAAATCAGACAATAAATGCGCCTTTTATGGGCCCAAAACTTTAAATCGAGAGATCGGTCTATATGGCAGCTATATCCAAATCTGAACCGATCTGGGCCATATTGAAGAGGGGTGTCGAAGGGCCTAACACAACTCATGGTCCCAAATTTCGGCGACATCGGACAATAAATGAGCCTTTTATGGCCCCAAAAGCCTTAAATCGAGAGATCGGTCTATATGGGGGCTATATCGAGATATAGTCCGATTTAGACCGTCTTCGAACTTAACCTGCTTATGGACAAAAAAAGAATATGTGCAAAGTTTCAGCTCAATATCTTTATTTTTAAAGACTGTTATTGACCGTTTTAAACCACACTTGGCATAGTTGTTGGATATCATAACAAAACACGTCCTGCAAAATTTCATTCCAATCGGATAAGAATTGCGGATTCTAGAGGCTCAAGAAGTCAAGACCCCAGATCGGTTTATATAGCAGCTATATCAAGTTATTGACCGATTTAAACCATCCTTGGCACAGTTGTTGGATATCATGACAAAACACGTCCTGCAAAATTTCAGTTAAATAGGACCGGAATTGGGCACTCTAGAGGCTCAAGAAGTCAAGACCCAAAATTGGTTTATATGGCAGCTATATCAAAACATTGACAGATATGACCCATTTACCATCCCAACCGGCCTTCACTAATAGGAAGTATTTGTGGAATATTTCAAGCGGCTAGCTTTACTCCTTCGAAAGTTAGCGTGCTTTCGAAATGAAATTAGTATACCCCCATCCTATGGTGGAGGGTATAAAAATCGGTTCAGATTTGAATATAGCTCCCAGCTCCCTATACGCAGTAATAATGCAATAAAATTGTCATTTGTTAACCGATTCTCTTCAAATTCGGCAGGAAGGATTTTCTTACGACTCTCAATATTATTGGTGAATTTCATAGCAATCGGTTCAGATTAAGATATAGCTCTCATATATATATATCGGCCGATTTTCACTACTAGAGCCACTGCAAGCACATTTATTGATCAATCTTGCCAAAATTTTGCAAAACGCTTTTGTCGATGACTACCACATTATGCATAGAGTTTGGTCAAAATCCGTTCAGATTTAGATATAGCTCCCATATATATGTTCGTCCGATTTCCAGTAATATTGCAATTAAATTGTCATTTGTTTACCGATTTTCTCGAAATTCGGCAGGAGGGATTTTCTCTTGACTCTCAACATTGCTGATGATTTTCATGGAAATCGGTCCAGATTTAGATATAGCTCTCATATATATATCGGCCGATTTTCACTCCTAGAGCCACTGCAAGCGCATTGATTGGCCCAGATTGCCAACATTTTGCAAAACGCTTTGCTCGACGACTACCACAGTTTCTGAGAAGTTTGCTTGAAATCGGTTCAGATTTAGTTATAGCTCCCATAAATATGTTCATCCCATTTTGAGAAATATTGCAAAAAGTGCTCATTTTTTAACCGATTCTGTGGAAATTTTGCAGGAAGGATTTTCTTATGACTCTCGATACTACTGGTGCATTTCAAAGAAACCGGCACAGATTCAGATGTAGCTGTCATATATGTATATCCCCAGATTTCGAAGTTGACGAAGTTCGAAGCCATTCGAAGTTGACAAATTTCAGGGGAAAGATATAATTCAAATTTGTATGACAAATAACGAAAGTTCTCGGCCGTGTTTCCGATTAAGCATAGAATAATTGGTAGTTGATAGGTTTAGTCCGGGTCGTCTATGGCTTCTGAATTGAGGCAGTATGAATCTTGCCCTTGTAGATTTTCCTCACCATTGCGTGTGTAGCTGCCTCGCTTCGTTGGGAGGTTTATCTGGCTGAGTTTTTAATAGCATTGAAAATCTTTTGTTTTAGATTATATTAAATTAGAGCAAAGTTGTACAACTTTGCAACTGCCTCGTGCACATCACACCACTACAGGTTCTAATATTCCTTAATGTTAAAAAAAAAAAATCTCATTAAAATTATGTATTTTCCCACTTTACGGAATAGTACAAGGCATGTGCTCGTATCCATGCAGATGGATACGAGCACATGCCTCACCATTGAGTAGCATGTTGTACGAGAGAAGAAAGGAATACCATTGAAAAGTATTTTAATATCACATCTTTGTGCTGGTAATATGTGGAAATTGTTTTGCTCAATGTAAAGGATTGCGGTAAATCATTCTTTGAGTCCGTTGTTGAACACGTTTGCATTGTGTTCCTGGAAAATGTAATCCGATGTGCAAGAGAAGTTCCTATTGAACAATACCCATGTTAAATTGATGCATGACATTCAGATCGTGTGTTTGTTGTGACACAAGGGTATGCAATTGCAAGTAAGGGGAAAAGGAACTAAGTTTGTACAACAAAATCCTTTGAGGAGTTCATTTCTAGAAGAAATTTCCATAGCTCAGACGGACTGCATTTTAATGCAGATCCCACAAGGACCGCTTAACCAATAAAACATTATGAGTTCATAAATGGTATATTTTAACCCCAAATAATTCTATACACCCAGAGAAAATAGTCTGTTGATATCAGCAAACTTTGTTTGCTTATATCAAAATAGCTTACCCGGGCCCGCTACGCTGTGCCCTATTTACATTTGGATTTCAAATTCGTATTCTACTCCCAAATACCTTTATTTGAGTCCCATATGGCGATGGTCAGTAAAAAATTGCTGTTTCTGGGGTATTTTGGGAAAGGGATAGACGCCCAGAAAATTGGTCCCGAAAGTGGGTATCAATTCTTGCTCTACCCCCCAATACCTTTCATCTAAGCTCCACATTGACATGGTCGGTAAATAAGCCCGATTTAGGGGTGGTTTTTTTTCCAATCCCCAAGCCCGGAAAATATATCTGCAACGTGCTCTATTCTCATATATCTATAGATGATTTATTTGAACCCCATATTGCCATTGGCCTCAAAATTGGATATCAAATTCGTTTTCTAATCTCATTTAAACTCCTTATTGGAAAAGTCAGCAAATATGTCCGGTTTGGGGTATTGGCCCTAAAAACTATGATTATTTAGTTCCACTCTCTTTAAGACCCAAATTGTCTTGGGGAGCAAATACGTCCAATTTCGTTGTCCCCTAGATAGTTGATCCATAATGTTGATATCAGATACGTGGTCTACTCCAAAATACCTTTAATTTGAGCCCCATATTTCCATAGTCGGCAAACATGACCGGCATGGGGGGTGTTTTGGGGGTGGGCGGCCACTCAGTGAGTTGGCCTTGAAAATATATATCGGTTTCGTGTTCTACTTTAAAACCCTCTTATTTGAGCCTCATATTGCAATAGTTAGCATATACTTCCTATTTGGGTGGTGTTGTGGGGGTGGCGTGGCCCCATAGACATATTTCCCGAATATTGATATCAGATTCGTGCTTTACTCCCAAAGACCTCTAATTTGAGCCCCATATTGCTATGGTCGTAAATTTGTCCCCTTTGGGGGATGTTTTTGGGGATAGGTGCCACTTGGTCCCATATTTGGATATCAGATTCGTATTCTACACTCAAATACCTTTTATTTGAGCCCCATATTTCCATGGTCAGCAAATAAGTCCTGCTTGGGGGGTGTTTTGGGAAAGGGGTGGACCCCCAGAAACGTGGTCTCACATTTTGATATCAGATTCGTATTCTACTCTCAAATACCTTTCATTTAAGTCCCATATTGCCTTGGTGGGTAAATATGTCCGATTTAGGGGTGTTTTGGGGCTTGGTGTGGTCCCCCTATCACTTGGTCCGACAATTGGATATCAGATACGTTTTCTTATCCTAAATACCATTCACTTTGTCATTCCGTTTGCAACCATTTCCGACCCTATAATATATATATATATATATATATATATATATATATATATATATATATATATATATATATATATATATATATATATATATATATATATATATATATATATATATATATATATATATATATATATATATATATATATATATATATATAAATCTAAGACCATATAGCCGTGTCCGTCCGTTTGTCTGTTGAAATCACGCTACAGTCTTTCAAAATAGAGATATTGAGCTGAAACTTTGCACAGATTCTTCTTTTGTCCATAAGCAGGTTAAGTTCGAAGATGGGCTATATCGCACTACCGATTTACCGATTTTGGGTCTTAGGCTGATAAAAGCCACATTTATTATCCGATTTTGCTGAAATTTGGGATAATGAGTTGTGTGAGGCCCTTCGACAATTTGAGCCCCTTCCTTCAATTTGGGCCAGATCGGTACAGATTTGGTTATAGCTGCCATATAGACCGATCTCTCGATTTAAGGCTTTGGGCCCATAAAAGGCGCATTTATCGTCCGATTTTGCTGAAATTTGGGACAGTGCGTTGTGTCGGGCCCTTTGACATCTTTTTACAATTTGGTTTAGATCGGTCCAGATTTGGATATAGCTGCCATATGGACCGATCTCTCGATTTAAAGCCTGTGGCCTATAAAAGCCACATTTATTATCCGATTTTGCTGAAATTTGGGATAATGAGTTGTGTGAGTCCCTTCGACAATTTGAGGCCCTTCCTCCAATTTGGGCCAGATCGGTACAGATTTGGTTATAGCTGCCATATAGACCGATCTCTCGATTTAAGGTATTGGGCCTATAAAAAGTGCATTTATTGTGCGATTTCGCCGAAATTTGGGACAGTGAGTTTTGTCGGGCCCTTTGACATCTTTTTACAATTTGGTCTAGATCGGTCCAGATTTGAATATAGCTGCCATATAGACCGATCACTCGATTTAAGGCTTTGGGCCTATAAAAGGCGCTTTTATTGTCCGATGTCGCCGATATTTGGGACAGTGAGTTAGGTTTAGCTCTTACTTCTGTAATATGTCCCAGATCGGTCCAGATTTGGATATAGCTGCCATATAGACCAATCTCTCGATTTAAGGTATTTGGGCCATAAAAGGCGCATTCATTGTTCGATTTCGCCGAAATTTGGGACAGTGGGTTGTGTTAGACCCCTCGACATCTTTCAGCAATATGGCACAGATCGGTCTAGATTTGGATATAGCTGCCATATAGACCGATCTCTCGATTTAAGGTATTGGGCCTCTAAAAGGTGCATTTATTGTGCGATTTCGCCGAAATTTGGGACAGTGAATTGTGTCAGGCCCTTTGACATCTTTTTACAATTTGGTCTAGATCAGTTCAGATTTGAATATAGCTGCCATATGGACCGATCTCTCGATTTAAGGTCTTGGGCCTATAAAAGGCGCATTTATTGTCCGATTTCGTCGAAATTCGGGAAAATGAGTTGTGTTAGGCCCCTCGACATCCTTTTTCAATTTGGCCTAGATTGGTCCAGATTTGGATATAGCAGCCATTGCGCCCATTAAAGGCACATTTATTGTCCGATTTTGCTGAAATGCGGGACAATGAGTTGTGTTACGCCTTTCGACACCCTTCTTCAATTTGGCCTTGATTGGTCCAGATTTGGATATAGCTGCCATATAGACCGATATATCGATTTAAATTCTTGGCCCAATAAAAGGCTCATTAGTAATCTGATTTCACTGAAATTTGTCACAGTGACTTATGTTAGGCTTCTCGACATCCGTTTCGTATTTGGCTCAGATCGGTTTAGTTTTAGATATAGCTACTAAAAAGTTAATATTTTTCTATATACAATTGAACAATTTTTTCACGGGATTGTGCCGAAAGGGGGTTTTCACATATACCCGAGATGTTGGGTATCCAAACTTAACGCCTTTTTACTTAGTTTAATCAATATATAGCAAATGCCTCATTGGACAGTGTTGTATCAGCAGACTAATTTCTCTGGGTGTATTTGGGCCGTGTGGAATTTAACACTTGTTTGCCCATTACTTGTTAATCACCATGTTTTTACTCCTCCACTTAACCATAATGTTTTGTTGAATTGTGAATTTGCAAAACAAAAAAAAAAAAAAAAATGAAGGGAAATTACTTTTGCATTGCATGTTAACAGCAACATTGGTGTTTCAAAGGAAACGCTCGTTTGAAGTGATATTGCCCCACGGCAATTTGAGCCCTCACAAGCAGAACAGTGCGGAAGTGAAGTTTGTTTGTGTTCATGTCAAATATCATTTGCTGGCACAACAGAGTGCTGTGAGTAAATAGTCAGAAATGGCATAAATATTAATTACAGTGATTAATAATAAACGGTAAACAAATAAAAATGTAAACATATCGCCTAAAGGGTTTTTTCAAAGTAATTATGGCGCACAACAAAAAAAGAGACACATGTCAAAACCACAATCGTCTTTTATCACACCAGAGTGACACTTGTGGTCAAGCGGTTGCAGTCAAGTAGAAGTGTTGGAGTTTGTTTTTTCCTCTTCAACAACAACAACAACAACAATGAAATTATTGAATAAATTAACCAGATATAGAAAAAATGCTACAAAACCACTGGGCAATCAAAGGCATGTGGCTAAATTCATAGACAAAGGGTAAGACAATGGATCGAAATATTCCCCTTGTCATCATTCGTAGTTCATTGGATTTCTTTCGAAAACTTCATTAAGCATTGAATTTCTTTTAATTTCTTATTGATATTTATTTTTCACATATGTAATTTGCGGTTAACCTTTCACATGCCTAACCGTAACCACAAAATTTATTCAGCTCTCCACATTTGGATAATGCAACCAAGCTGTCGCACCCCCCTGGACGCCCCACCAGTGGTTTGCATTTACAAATAATCACAGAAACAGATCATTTGAATTCTTACAACACCACACGGACAGATATGGCCAATCAAGAACACTTAATGGAGAAACCACCAAGTAAGCTGTTGTCTCGACTTATTAAATAAGGAAATTATGATAATGGAAACTCTTATGTTATTGTTGTTGTTGTTTTTTTTGTCCTATTGCAGAGTTCTTAAAGCGAGGCACAAGAAGTAGTTTCTTATACGAAGGTCATTTTCATGAAGCTATAGGAAAAAGTATGTATGTATGATTGAATCTATGAGACAATAAGTTCGGTCGGGCCGAACTTTGGATACCCACCACCTCGGGTGTATATGTAAACAACCTTTCGTCACAAACCGATGAAAATTGGATAACTTATGCACCCAAATTCGGCACGGACATTGAGTGGTCTTATAAATATAAGCCACTGTTGAATTTAGTATTTCAATTTTCAACAAAATCGGGTAATAAATAAAGCTTTTATGAGCTTCAGACCTTTAACCGGCATATCGGTCTATATGACAGCTATATCTAAATATAGTCCTATTTTTACCATATTTGGGTCGGATGGCGGGTGGCCTAAAACTACTCACTGTTTCAAATTTCAGTGAAATTGGATAAAAAATAATGCTTTTATGGGCATCAGACCCTTTATCTCTCGATTTAAGGCTTTGGGCCTATAACAGGCGCATTTATTGTTCGATTTTGACGAAATTTGGGACAATTAGTTGTGTTGGGCCCTTCAACATTCTTCTTCAATTTGATCGTTTCAGATTTGGATATACCTGCCATATAGACCGATCTCTCGATTTAAGGTCTTGGGCCCATAAAAGGCGCATTTATTGTCCGATGTCGCCGAAATTTGGCACAGTTAGTTGTGTTTGGCCCTTCGACAGCCCTCTTTAATTTGGCTCAGATCGGTTCAGATTTGGATATAGCTGCCATATAGACCGATCTCTCGATTTAAGGTCTTGGGCCTATAAAAGGTGCATTTATTGTCCGATTTCGCCGAAATTTGCGGCAGTGAGTTGTGTTAGGCCCTTCAACATTCTTCCTCAATTTGGCTCAGATCGGTCCAGATTTGGATATAGCTGCCATATAGACCGATCTCTCGATTTAAGGTTTTGGGCCCATAAAAGGCGCATTTATTGTTCGATTTCGCAGAAATTTGGCACAGTTAGTTGTGTTTGGCCCTTCAACATTCTTCTTTAATTTGGCTCAGATCGGTCTGGAATTGGTTATAGCTGCCATATAGACCGATCTCTCGATTTAAGGTCTTGCGCCCATAAAACGCGCATTTATTGTCCGATTTCGCCGAAATTTGGGACAGTAAGTTGTGTTAGGCCTTTCAACATTTTTCGTCAATTTGGCTCAGATCGGTCCAAATTTGGATATAGCTGCCATATAGAGCGATCTCTCGATTAAGGGTTTGGGCCCATAAAATGCGCATTTATTAACCGATTTCGCCGATATTTGGGACAGTGAGTTGTGTTTGACCCTTCAATCTTCTTCTTCAATTTGGCTCAGATCGGTCTAGATTTGGATATAGCTGCCATATAGACCGATCTCTCGATTAGAGGTCTTGGGCCTCTAAAAGGTGCATATATTGACCGATTTCGCCGAAATTTGGGACAGTGATTTAAGTTAAGCCCCTTGACATACTTCTGCAATATGGCACAGATCCGTCCAGATTTGAATATAGCTGCCATATAGACCGATCTCTCGATATAAGGTCTTGGGCCCCTAAAAGGCGTATTTATTGTCCGATTTCGCCGAAATTTTGGGGCAGTAACTTGCGTTAGGCTCTTCCACAGCTTTCTTCAATTTGGCCCAGATCGGTGCAGATTTGGATATAGCAACCTTTTCACTTGTTTTTTTTTTCGCCTAGAAACTTTACGCTCTTCTCTTTCTTTTCCCTTTAACAGTCTTACTGGTAGCTGAATGTTTTACCATGATGCCGGTGCGTGGGGTAACCATGCCCATCCTCGCTATTTGTCCTTCTCCTGGTGGAGTTTTCGCACCGTCTACAGTTTGATTTTTATTCTGGCCATGATTATCGATTGCATCATCAGTGTCTACAAAATTCTCCATGGACCCATAACTTTTAACAATATTGGTAAGTGGTTAAAGAAAAACGAATGGTGCAGTTCAAAATAAGCGTTAAAACCAATCCTAGAGGCGAAAAAATAACAACGAAAAAATAAAATCACTTTTAAATCAATTGCAATAAAGTCTAATCGTCTTTTTCCATTTCATTTGATCCACAAAACCATGGCGAATGTTAGAGCCTTTGGCATTTCGTTTGCCTATCATCATTGTGTGTGTGAGTGCCCTGAATTTGGCCAGCAAATGGCCGGAACTTATGTTGGAATGGCACAACATAGAGAGCAGTTTGCCTCCTTACGCCACGCAAAAGGACAAGCGGCGGCAGGCAGACCGCATAAAGATGGTGTTTTTGGTGGGAATGATGCTATCGTTGGGTGAGTTGAAATGCTGACAGTATTTGAAATTTTTAGATGATAAACAAATGTTGAGCACAGTCATTTGGAAGACATTGACATCATTTTGTTGTTTTCGGGAAAAATAAGGGTTTTCCTTTGAATTCCTCAAATGATTGCTATTTGAAAAGTTGGGATCATAAAAAGCCTATAAATTTAAGAAAATAGGTCAAACTCAGGCATTTGTGTCACCAAAAAAATTTACTAGCGACGCTGGTGACACATTTAAATTTTATTATATGACTGGTAACATAAAATTCTTATCATTCCCTGGCAATGCAACAAATTTTTGCCCTAATGATTGATTTCCCGAAAACACTTCGGTTAATCGCATTTGTCCAATTATATTTCGATTTAACAAAAATTCAAACCTATTGCCAATTTTTGTTTTTTTTTCTCTCACTTTAGCGGAACATTTGCTGAGCATAACACAGGCCATCAGATATGCCAACCGTTGTGCCACCACCAAGGATCCAATCAAGAATTTTCTGCTCATTGCCAGTGATCACCTGTTCTACATTTTTCCCTACTCCTATTGGCTGGGCTGGTATGGCAAGACGTTGAATGTCATGTCCACGTTTATATGGAATTACATGGACATGTTTGTCATGATAATGAGCATTGGGTTGACCTCATTGTTCCAACAGCTCAATGCGGACTTGGTCAAATTTAAAAATAAGGTAATAAAGTGAGGATGCCGCAACTGCATCAAAGAGAATTTCCAAAGAATAACAAGTGGCTCGTTTTTTTGTGTTTTCTCATTGAACAGCAAATGTCACCATCGTTTTGGGCCGAGAGAAGGATTCAGTATCGAAGTGTGTGTATGCTGTGCGAAAAGGTGGACAATGCCATTTCATTGATAACCATGGTGTCCTTTTCGAATAATTTATATTTCATCTGCGTGCAGTTGCTGAAAAGTTTAAAGTGAGTAGGGGAGTGGGGGAAAGAGAGAGAGAGGGAGAGGAAATGGAGTAGAGTAAAAGGAAACGGAAATGGCCAGCATTTTATTTTATTTTTTATATAAACGTACTTAGCCATTTCCTGTTTGTTTTTGCTGAGTCATAAAAGACGGCTTACCATATTTGGTTAGCAGAGAGAAAAACAATTCGTTTGGATATGGTCTCAAAATTTTTATGCCCACCATCGAAGGATGGGGGCATATTCATTTAGTCACTTCCTTGGCAACACATCGAAAATCCATTTCCGACCCTATAAAGTATAGATATTCTCGATCAGCGTAAAAATCTAAGACGATCTAGCCATGTCCGTCCGTCTGTCTGTTGAAATCACGCTACACTCTTTAAAAATAGAGATATTCAGCTGAAACTTTGCACAGATACCTTTTTTGTTCATAAGCAGGTCAAGTTCGAAGATGGGCTATATCGGACTATATCTTGATATAGCCCCCATATAGACCGATCCGCCGATTTAGGGTCTTAGGTTCACAAAAGACACATTTATCATGCGATTTTGATGAAATTTAGGACAGTGAGTTGTGTTTGGCCCTTCGACATCTGTCTTCAATTTGGTCCAGATCGGTTCAAATTAGGATATAGCTACCATATAGATCGATCCTCCGATTTAGGGTCTTAGGCCTATAAAAGCCACACTAACTATTCGATTTTGCTGAAATTTGGAACAGTGAGTTGTGTAAGGCCCTTTGACATTTTTCTTCAATTTGGCTCAGATTGGTCCAGATTTGGATATAGCTGCCATATAGACCGATACTCCGATTTAGGGTCTTAGGCCCATAAAAGCCACATTTATTATCCGATTTCGCTGAAATTTGAGACAGTGGGTTGCATTAAGCCCTTCAATATCTTTCGTCAATTTGGCTCAGATCGGTCCAGATTTGGATATAGCTGCCATATAGACCGATCCTCCGATTTAGGGTCTTAGGCCCATAAAAGCCACATTTATTATCCGATTTTGATGAAATTTGTGACAGTGAGTTGTCTTAGGTCCTCCGACATCCTTCGTCAATTTGGCTCAGATCGGTTTAGATTTGGATATAGCTGCCATATAGACCGATCCTCCGATTTAGGGTCTTAGCCCCATAAAAGCCATATTTATTATCCGATTTTGCTGAAATTGGGGACAGTGGGTTGTGTTAGGCCCTTCGACATCGGTGTTCAATTTGGTCCAGATCGGTCCAGATTTGGTTATAGCTGCCATGTAGACCGATCCGCCGATGTAGTGTATTCGGCCCATAAAAGCCACAATTATTATCCGAATTTGATGATATTTGGGACAGTGAGTTGTGTTAGGCTCTCAACATCCTTCGTTAAATTGGATCAGATCGGTCAAGATTTGGTTATAGCTGCCATATAGACCGATCCTCCAATTTAGGGTCTTGGGCCCATAAAAGGCGCATATATTATCCGATTTTGCTGAAGTTTGGGACAGTGAGTTGTGTTTGGCCTTTCGACATCATTTGTCAATTTGGCCAGATCGGTCCAGATTTGAATATAGCTGCCATATAGACCGATCCTCCGATTTCCGGTCATAGGCCCATAAAAGCCACATGTATTATCCTATTTTGCTGAAATTGGGGACAGTGAGTAGTGTTAGGCCCTTCAACATCCTTCCTCAATTTGGCCCAGATTGGGTTATAGCTGCCATATAGACCGATCCTCCGATTTAGGGTCTTGGGCCCATAAAAGCCACATTTTTTATCTGATTTTGTTGAAATTTGGGAAAGTGAGTTGTCTTAGGCCTTCAACATCCTTCGTCAATTTGGCCCAGATCGGTTCAGATTTGGCTATAGCTGCCATATAGACCGATTTCTCGATTTAAGGTTTTGGGCCCATAAAACGTGCATTTATTGTCTGATGTCGCTGAAATTTGAGACAGTGACTTATGCTACGTTTTTCGACATCCGTGGCGTATATGGTTCAGATCGGTGTATTTTTATACTCTCCACCATAGGATGGGCTTATACTAATTTCGTCCTTCTGTTTGTAAATTCAAAAAACTAAATAAAAATTTTGCCCATTTGTCGCATTTTGTGTCGGTAATGGCTTCGTTCGATTTATTTTGAGCTTTCTCAGAGATTGCACTATTCGAGTCGTTATAGATGGGTGCTCATCCAATGAGCGCAAATTGACCGCAGGTGTACCCCAGGGCTCTGTTTTTTCTCCTTCTCTTTTTCTAATTTTCATCAACGATCTGTTGGGTCAGACATCGAATCCAATCTACTCATTTGCGGATGATAGTAATCTCTGTCATTCGTACTCATTCGACCAAGGCCAAGTCTTCGAGAGATTAAGCACAAGAGGGGGGTTATGGACGATACACTCTGCCAGGATTTGCTGCCCAATTCTGAGTGGGTCGAATGAATCGAGTAGATTTTAATGCACGGAAGACTCAGTGCTGCTTGTTGTCCCACAAACGATTCGCTGACCCATTACCACCGTCTTTGTCTATCAACGGTGTTCTATCGGTACTTCGTCTTCGTCGTCTTCTTATTCCTAATGAAAGGATGTATGTTAGGGATACTAGACATTCCAGGAACTCACACCCGTTTGTAATTGATGGCCAGCGGACCCCACAATGCATTATAGGGAGAATTCTGATTTCGCCCGAACCGTTCGTATGTGGAATCGACTACCGGCTAATGTTTTTCCCACCCACTTTGACATCCAAAGATTTAAGGCAAATGTCAATAAGTACTACATCCTTTTCCCCCCTCCAATTCCTAATTTCCTCTCGCCACCGCAATGCACTTCATTCATAGGGGACATCCCCTGCGTGTTGGCTGACAGAAAAAAAGGGGCTTCCTTTTTATGGCCGAGTCCGAACGGCGTACATGCTAACCTCTGCGCTACGGTGGCCTCAATTCTGTTTGTGACACCTCGAAATATGCATCTGAGACCCCATAAAGTATTTATAGCCTTGATCGTCAGGCCACCGAAGCGCAGAGGTTAGCATGTCCGCCTATGACGCTTAACGCCTGGGTTCGAAACCTGGCGAGAACATCAAAAAAAACATTTTTTCAGCGTTGGTTTTCCCCTCCTAATGCTGGCAACATTTGTGAGGTACTGTGCCATGTAAAACTTCTCTCCAAAAAGGTGTCGCATTGCGGCACGCCATTCGGACTCGGCTATAAAAAGGAGGCCCCTTATCGTTGAACTTAAATTTGGATCGGACTGCACTCATTGATATGTGAGAAGTTAGCCCCTTTTCCTTAGTGGAGTGTTCACGGGCAAAATTAGCATTTTTGCTTCTAGAGGGCGCAATTCCTATCTGATTTGGCTGAAATTTTGCATGACGTGTATCGTCATGACTTCCAATAGCTGTGCCAAGTATGCTTTTAAACGGTCCATAACCTGATATAGCTGCCATATAATCCGTTCTTGAATCGTGACTTCTTCAGCCACTAGAGGACGCAATTCTTCTTCGATTTGTTGAAATTTTGCGTTAGGTCTTCTTTTAATGATTTCCAGCAACTGTGCAGAGTTAGGTTCAAATCGGTCAATAACCTGATATAGCTGCCATATAAGCCGATCTTGGGTCTTGACTTCTTGAGCCATTAGAGGTCGCAATTCCAGTCCGATTTAGCTGAAATTTTGCATGAGGTGTTTTGTTATGATTTCCAACAACTGTGTTAAGTACTGGTGAGATCGATTCATAGCCTGATATAGCTGCCATATAAACCCATCTGGGATCTTGACTTCTTGAGCCTCTATAGGGCGCAATTATTATCTGATTTGGGTGAAATTTTGGACAATGGCTTCCCCCATGGCCTTCAACATACGTGTCAAATATGGTCTGAATCGGTCTATAACCTATTGCAGCTTCCCTATAAAACAATCTCCCTATTTTACTTTTTGAGCCCCCAAAGGGCGAATTCCTTTTTTGAATTGGCTGAAATTTTACACAATGACTTCTACGTAGGTCTCCAACATTCATTCCATTATGGTCCGAATCGAACCATAACTTGATAAAGCTCCAATAGCATAGAAATTCTTTTCTTTTATCCTTTCCTTTCCGTTGTTTGCCTAAAAAGAGACAAAAAACTCGACAAACGCGATCCTTGGTGGAGGGTTTATAAGATTCGGCCCGGCCGAACTTGGCACACTTTTACTGGTTGCAATTGTTTTTTTTTTGTTTTTTTAATTTTCTCTAAAACAAACACTTTTTTAAAAAAATTGTCCAATTTTTTTTTTGGATTTGTTTTCAAGCACCACGTTAGTATTGGATAACTTTTTTTGCCATTTAATATTTACCATAAATTCTTTGGTCTTTTTATTAATGGTATGAAATTTCCATTACAGCAAAATGCCTACGATTATCAGCATGGTTTATTTCTACTTCTCACTGCTGTTCCTTTTGGGACGAACTTTGGCTGTGTCCCTGTATGCCTCTGCCATACACGATGAGTCACGTAAGCCTCTGGGCATTCTCAGGTGTGTCCCCAAGGAATCATGGTGTGTGGAAGTCAAACGTTTTGCGGAAGAAATTTGCAGTGATTCGGTGGCACTGAGTGGCATGAAATTCTTCTTTCTAACACGTAAATTGGTATTGAGTGTAAGTTCTGCCATTACCATTACCAGTACACAGTTTTATGACAATTGCTTTTCACTCTTACATTCGAACATTCCTTCACATCGACATCGTGCGCATCATCATTGTCAGCTCATCATCATGGAATTTGTAAAAAAAAACTGAAACGAAGAACTCATATCATGAAATGTATTTCTTCTGTTTGCTCTTTGAAAGTCCTTGATTTAACAAAAAAAAAAAAAAAAAAAAAATGCCAAAAGATTCCCAACATCAATTTGCATACATTTTGTGAGGAGGAAGTTCCTTGTCATGTCGGGTTTTTAAGAATTTGGTGAAAAACAATATGCCCTGTCATCATGCCATATTTCTATGGTCCAGTCTGTCTTTCTCTTTCCGTACACAGGCAATTGAAAAATAAAACGCCATAAAATTTCAAAAAAAGGAAAAAGAGTGAGATGGTCCAATGCAAATAAACATCGAGCTTTTGAAACTTTTAACTTTTTTTTTTCACCTGTACTGCATTTATTAATGAAACATCAAATTGAACTTAGCATTCAGGAGTCTATGTACTATTTAATATTTTATTCTTCTTATATTTTCATCTTTAGGTTGCTGGAACCATTGTTACCTATGAGCTGGTCCTCATACAATTTTACGAATCAACCAATTTGTGGGACTGCGAAAGTCTTCTACGAAATTTTAGACGTCAACAGAAACTTGCGGATGGTATATTGGCATTTTAGTTAACAATGAACTTCTTTGTCAAACAGTGTAAAGAAAAATAAAAGAAAAATA
>NW_026739343.1:0-12880 GCF_963082655.1 Stomoxys calcitrans
TTTATATGGCAGCTATATCAGGTTTTGAACCGATTTGAACCTTACTTTGCACAGTTGTTGTTATAATAAAATACGTCATCCAAAATTTCAGCCAAATCGGATATGAATGGCGCCCTCTAGTAGCTCATGAAGTCCCCAGATCGGTTTATATGACAGCTATAGTTTATAGACCTATATGAACCTTACTTGGCACAGTTGTTGCACATCATATCAAAACACGACGTGCAAAATTTCATTCCAATCGGATAAGAATTGCGCCCCCTAGAGGTTCAAGAAGTCAAGACCCAAGATCGGTTTATATGGCAGCTATATCAGATTAAAGATCGATTTGAACCATATTTGCCAGAGTTGTTGGATATTACATCAAAACACGTCGCGCAAAAGTTCATTCCAATCGGATAAGAATTGCGCCCTCTAGAGGGTCAAGAAGTCAAGACCCAAGATCGGTTTATATGGCACCTATATTAGATTAAAAACCGATTTGAACCATATTTGGCACAGTTGTTGCACATCATATCAAAACACGTCATGCAAAATTTCATTCCAATTAGATAAGAATTGCGCCCTCTAGAGGGTCAAGAAGTCAAGACCCAAGATCGGTTTATATGGCAGATATATCAGATTATGAACCGATTTGAACCATACATAGCACAGTTGTTGGATATCACATCAAAACACGATGTGCTAAATTTCATTCCAATCGTTTAAGAATGGCGCCCTCTAGAGGCTCAAGAAGTCAAGACCCAAGATCGGCTTATATGGCAGCTATATCAAAACATGGACCGATATGGCCCATTTACAATCTCAACCAACCTACGCTAATAAGAAGTATTTACGCAAAATTTCAAGCGGCTAGCTTTGCTCCTTCGAAAGTTAGCGAGCTTTCGACAGACAGACGGACGGACGGAAGGAGGGACAGACGGACGGAAGTACGGACAGACGGACGGTCGGACATGGCTAGATCGACATAAAATGTCATGACGATCAAGAATATGTATACTTTATGGAGTCTCAGACGAATATTTCGAGTAGTTACAAACAGAATGACGAAATTAGTATACCTCCATCATATGGTGGAGGGTATAAAAATTCGTACATTTTGGTTCCAAAATAGGCACCATTTGTTACCTTCTATTCCAATGGAGCTAGGAGTCTGAAATTTTGTATGCAAGTACAACTATGAAAAATATGATGGGGATTTTGATCTTTTTACAATTCGTACATTTTGGTACCATTATTTGTACCATTTGGTACTTTCTGTGCATAATTCCTACATTTTGGCACGAAAATTGGTACCATTTGGTACTCTCTTGTCAGATGGAGGTATAAAATTTGACATGCAGGCACAACTAAGCATGCCGGTACAACTGGAAAATATTTGATGAGTGACTAAATGATCTTTTCAAAATTCGTACATTTAAGTACCAAAATTGGTACCATTTGGTACTTTCTTTACAGATAGAGGTATGAAATTTGGCATGCAGGTACAACTAGGAATAATATGATGGGTTGCTATGATCTCTTTGCAATTCATACATTTTGCCACCAATATTGGTACCATTTGGTACTTTCTGTACAGATGGAGCTAGAGGTCTAAAATTTGTTGTGCAGGCACAACTGGGAAAAATATGACGATAAATTTTCTACTAAAAAATCATACATTTTGGTACCAAAAAACTCAATAAATGGTGTAGATTGTATGGTAATGATGACAAGAAAAAGTTATTTCTTTTTAAATGTTTTTTCGGCCATTTGAGATTTAGAATTGCAATTACCATAACTGGAATAAAAATTTGTATACCCTACACCACTACGGTGTACTTAGTGCATTTGTTTGTAACACCCAAGAGGAAGAGAGATAGACCCATTGATAAGTATACCGATCGACTCAGAATAACTTTCTGATTCGATTTAGCCATGTCCGTCTGTCTGTCTGCCTCTCTGTCCGTCTGTCTGTCTGTCCATGTTAATTTGTGTACAAACTTCAGGTCACAATTTTCATCCGATCGTCTTCAAATTTGGTTTGGCCACGTTTTTCATCCTAGAAACGAAGCCTATTGAAATTGGAATAAATCGGTTCAATTTTGGATATAGCTGGCATATATATGTTCGTACGATTTTCAGTAATAATGCAATAAAATGGTCATTTGTTAACCGATTCTCTCGAAATTTGGCAGGAAGGATTTTTTCACAACTGTCGACATTAGTGGCGAATTTCACGGAAATCGGTTTAGATTTAGATATAGCTCTCATATGTATATATCGCCCGATTTTCACTCCTAGAGCCACTGCAAGCACATTTATTGACCCATCTTGCCAATATATTGCACAACGCTTTCCTCTACGACTACCACTATATACACAGAGTTTGGTCAAAATCGGTTCAGATTTAGATATATCTCCCATATATATGTTCGTCCGATTTGCAGTAATACAGCAATAAAATGATCTTTTTTTTACCGATTTTCTCGAAATTCACCAATACTGCTGGTGAATTTCGTGGAAATCGGTTCAGATTTAGATATAGCTCTCATATATATATCGCCCGATTTTAACTTCTAGAGTCACAGCAAGCGCATTTATTGACCCATCTTGCCAAAATTTTGCAAAACGCTTTCCTCGACGACTGCCACAGTATCTGAGGAGTTTTCTCGAAATCGGTTCAGATTTAGATATATCTCTCATATATATATTCGTCCGATTTTGAGAAATATTGCAAGAAAGTGCTCATTTTTTAACCGATTCTCTCGAAATTTTGCAGGAAGCATTTTCTTATGACTCTCGATATTACTGGCGAATTTTATAGAAATCGGCCCAGATTTAGATATAGCTGTCATATATGTATATCGCCAGATTTTCAGCCCAAGAGCTACTGCAAGCGCATTGTTTGACCAATCTTGCCAAAATTTTGCACAACTCTTTCCTCGATGACGACTACCACATTATCTGAGAAGTTTGCTCGAAATCGGTTCAGAATTAGATATAGCTCCCATATATATGTTCGTCAGATTTTGGGTAACTTGCAATAATGCTGTCATTTGTCAACCGCATTTATTACAGTTTGAACCTATTTGCTCGCCGAGGTTCATCAAAATTGGTTCAGAATTGGAAACAGCTCCCACATTACACTTATAGGGTAGGTGTAGGGTATTACACAGTCGACTTTTGCCCTTCCTTACTGGTTTTTAATGGTTCCATCTTAAGTGATTAAGAATGTATTTTCAAAGGAATAAGAAAACCGGACAACAATTACTTAGACAAGATTTCTATGCAAATTCATAATCTCCATAGACAACCCATTCACTGTTGTCATTTCCCTACTTCTTAGAATAATGGCTAAATAATAATGGCACATGCATTCTTTATGTTACCAGGAACAAATATCTACAGAAATACATATTGATAATCATTGAGATAATAATGGAAATATTCATCTTTATTTGCCTTACAAATGTGGTGAGCGAGATACGAAACATCCAATCCCTTCAACCATCCAGTCATTACCATTTATGCCCAATGCAGACATTATCATTGTCATGTGAATAAAGTGCATACTTAGCACTTTGTTAGGCGAAAAACCCCCTTGGGAATATTAGAGTTGACAGTTAACTTGAAGTGAATCTTTATGGGATGGCAAACATCCAGTTAGCCAGTTGTTGGCATTTACTGGTTACTACCAAGGGCAAGTGACAAATATAAGGTGGTTATTACAAAATACATGGTGCGCCAGAGAAACCTATTTATTTGAAACAAGTAAAACCGTGCCAAGTTCGGCCGAGCCAAATCTTGGGTACCCACCACCATGGCTTTCGCTAAAGAGTGCCCATATTAACTAAATTTGTATTTGAAAAATTTTGAACTCATCGGGTTATCGGTACTAAGGGGGGCTATATCACTATATTGACCGATTCAGATAAAACTTGGCACTGATATTGTAAGTCATCAGATAGGAGTTTGGGCTACATTTCAGCGAAATCAGATGAAAATTTAGGCCTTTAAGGGCTGAAGATGTCATATCCAGGGATCGATTTATATGGGGGCTATATCGGTTTATTGACCGATTCTGATAATACTTTCAGCCAAATCGGACGAAAATTGAGGCATCTAAGGGCTCAAGAATTCAAATACAGAGATCGGATTATATCTTCTTGTATATAAAAATCAATTTGTGTTTGTTTGTTTGTTTGTGGGTTTGTAAATTTGTGTGTTCCGTATAGACTCAAAAACGGCTGAACCGATTTCTTTGAAATTTTCACAGATTATGGAGAGTGGTCCGGAAGGAGCAATAGACTATATAATTTTTTGATATCACATTGGGGGCGGACCCTCCCCCTTACCATAAAAGTACCAGCCAAAAATAAAAGTAGACCGATTGGGACAAGAGTAGAGTAGAAATTCCATATTAAAAATTGGGTCCAAGTAATTGGGGGGCCGCCCCGACCCCAAAAACCCCCCAAAATAGGATTAGTAGACGACAATGACAAAATGGGAATCAAATGAAAGGTATTCGCGAGTAGATTACGAATATGGTTAGGAAGGAGGTATAGGCTATGTAATTTGTTGATGTTGGAGGGAGCGGACCCTCCCTCGTTACCTCAAAAACACCACCCAAAATCAAAAGTTGACCGATAGGGACAATATGGGTATCAATGAAAGATATTGGAGAGTAGAAAACGAATGTAGTACATAAACTTAGGTTCAAGTATACAAGGGGTAGCCCAAGCTCGAAAACTGCTCCAAATAGACATATTGGACGTATATATCAATATTGGACTGAAATGAAAGGTATTCGGGAGTAGACTACGAATATGACATAAAAAACGAGGTCCAAGTAATTGATAGTCGCCCCATTCCCGATGAGCTACCCAAATGGGAATACTACTCAATCTTAGCCTGATGAAACTCAAATGATAGGCATTTGAGAGCAGATTACGAATATGACATTAAACTTTGATCGCCTCCAAAAAGTTATTTGACCTATCAAAACAATGGGGAATCAAGTGATAAATTTTTTTGAGTTGAGTACGTCATTCAAATTTTTGGTCAAGTGGCAGTGTGGCGCACAACCCTCATATAGACGGCCTCCATGAAACGGCTGTATACACCAATCATTACAATATGAGATTAAATTAAAGGTATAAGATTGTGTACTGCGAATCTGATATCATTAGTCTGCTCATATATCCAGCGGACCACCTCACCCCAAAACAGTCGATCAATTATAATGACCTTGGTATCCAAATTTCGGATGGGGTATCTAGGGGGGGCACCCCACCCCCAAAACCTATCAAATATATATACACCAATCACGACAATATGGGACTCAAATGAAAGGTATTTAAGAATAGAAAAGGTACTTGATATCCAATTGTCGGACCAAGTGTTTGGGAGACCACCCCAACCCCCAAAACACCTCTAAATCGGACATATTTACCGACCATGGCAATATGAGACTCAAATGAAAGGTATTTGCGAGTAGAATACGAATCTGATATCCAAATGTGGGACCAAATTTCTCTGGGTCCATCCATCTGGGCCATGGCAATATGGGTCTCTATAATAATACGAATCTGGCGACCAAGTGTTTGGGGGGCCGACCCTTCCCAAAAAAACCCCAAACAGTCCAAATTTACGACCAGACCAATATGGGTCGCATATGAAAGGTCTTCGGAAGTAAAGCACGAATCTGATATCAATATTTGGGAAAAAGTTTCTATGGGGTCACCATACCCCCACAACACCATCTAAATAGGATGTATTTGCTGACAATTGCAAAATGGGGCTCAATTGAGAGGTATTTTAGAGTAGAGCAAGAATCTGATATATATTTTCAGGGCCAAGTCACTGAGTGGCTGCATCCCTTAAAACACAACCAAACCGAACATGTTTGCCGTCTATGAAAATATGGGGCTTAAATGAAAGGTATTTGGGAGTAAACCGTGAATCTGATATCAACATTCAGGACCAACTGTCTAGGAGACGTCCCACCATCATAACAAACCCCAAATAGGACGTATTTTCTTACCTCGATATACGACTCGACACGCTATTGATAGTTTTTAGGGCCCATGCCTCTTAAATGAAAGAAATTTGAGATTAAAAAACGAATTTGATATTCAATTTTTAGACCAATGGCAATGTGGGATTCAAATAAATGATATTTGAGAGTATTTCAAGATGCTGATAATTTTTAGGGCTAAGAGCGTCTGGGTGTCAAATGACAGGTATTGGGGAGTAGAGCGCAAAATGTGTACTCACTTTCGGGCCAATCTTCTTTTCCATATGGGGTGCAAATAAAGGTATTTGGTAGTAGAATACGAATCTGATATCCAAATGTGTGACCATGTATTTGGGGCACCACCCCTTTCTCAAAGAGTAAAAATTTACCGACCATGGTAATATGTGGCTTAAATGAAAGGTATTTGTGATTGGAAAACTAATTTCATAACCAATTGTTGAAGCCAAGTGTTTCGTGGACAAACACTTCTTAAATCAATGGCAATATGAGGTTTAAATAAATGGTATTTGAGATTAGAGCCCGATGGTGATATATTTTTCAAGGTTAAGTGTCTGGGAAACCACCCCATCCCCCAAAAACATCCCTAAATCTGACATATATATTTACCGACCATTGCAATATAGGGCTCAAATGAATGGTATCTGGGAGTAGAGCACTAAAATGATACACACTTAGGGGACCACGTTTTTGGGTTTCTCACTACACCCTTAACCCACCAACCACCACCCTGGGTGCCTTCCCACTCTCAAAATTCCCATGAGAATATCGGGCTCAAATAAAGTCTTTAAAGGATGGCCCTAAACCCTCCGAGCGAATTCATAGACCAATTAAGATCATATGGATTCAGATAAAGGCAGTTTTATTGTTGTATTGTTAGGCAAGCGATATACTATTTTCGTAGCTTGGCAATTCACTAAAAGCTCTTTAATTGGGGAAAATTAATATTCAAAGGATAATTTTGTTCCATATAAAGTAAAAGAAAGCGCAGCGGAGCGGGCCGGGTTCACCTATCTTATATATAAAATTAAATTTGTGTTTGTAAATCAGGCTGAGCCGGATTTAGATATAGCTGTCATATATGTATATTGCCAGATTTTCATACCGAGAGCCACTGCAAGCGCACTGTTTGACCAATCTTGCCAAAAATTTTGCACAACGCTTTCCTCGGCGATTACCACAATATCTGAAAAATGTGCTCGAAAACGGTTCAGACTTCGATATAGCTCTCATATAAAAGTTCGTCAGATGTTGGTTAATTTGCAATAATGTTCTCATTCGTCAACCGTAGTTATTACTTTGAATATATTTCCTCGAAATGTGATATGGATTATTTAACAACCCATCTGAAAACATCTGGCAAAGTCCATCCCAATTTTTTCAGAATAGGATATAGCTCCCACTTTATACTCATATGTTGGGTGTAGGGTATTATCGACACGGCCGACCTTTGTCTTTCCTTACTGCTTAAAACATCATTCAAAGACAATATTTGCAACGTACACATATCCCCATGGTAATCCAATCTCCTAATGCTGTTCCATTTTATTTACTTGCCTGTGGATACTTACGCTTGTACTCATTCATACACACACACATGTTCAATTTGTTGTGATTTTCTGTTTATTTTTTCTCATTTTATTTTTTGGAAAATTTGTATTGAGTCATTAGAAATGTAAATTTGCAAATGTTCGTTTTCAATTATTTACACATGGAAACAACGCTGGCTGGTTGACTTCATCTCAGACTCGTGCAATACGTTCGTTCCATTCATTCATTTCATTATTTGCAAATTGACATAAACACACCAACACAGACATAGATGTATAAGCATTTACATGACAAACCCCTTGTCCTCCCCTAACCACCCCCCTTATACAATGGCTGAGGGCAGAGTACACCCCCTAAAAGCAATCGCAGTCGTTCAATTTCATTGAAAAGAACAACAACTTTTAATTATAATGAGAAAGAGACAAACCAACAACACACACTCATACAGTTTTAAACCAGTGCTGCCAGATTTGCCGATTTTTCGGCATTTTTACTGTTTATTAGCTTCAAAACCAGTAAGGAAAGGCAAAAGTCGGGCGGTGCCGACTTATTAAAGCCTACACCTAACCTAGAGGTACAATGTGGGAGCAATTTCTAATTCTGAACCAATCGTGATAGACCTCGCCCTGATGTTTTCTGATGGGTTATTAAACAATCCGTATCACAAATCGAGGAAACATGTTCAAACAGTAATAAATACGACTGGCAAATGACAACATTATTGTAAATTTCCCAAAATCTGATTAACATATATATGAGAGCTATATCTAATTCTAGACCGAGAAAACTTTTCAGATAATGTGCTACTCGTTGATAAAAACGTTGTGCTAAATTTTGGCAAGATTGGTCCAAAAATGCGCATGAAGTGGCTCTAGAAGTGAAAATCCGGCGACATACATATACGACAGCTATATCTAAAGCTGGACCGATTTCTATGAAATTCACTAGTATTGTCAAAAGTTCTAAGAAAATCCCTCCTGCCAAATTACGAGAGAATCCGTTAACAAATGAGCATTTTATTGCAATATTTCTCAAAATCGGAAGCTATACCTAAATCCGAATCGATTTCGAGCAAACTACTCAGATACTGTGAGAGTCGTCCAGTAAGGCGTTGTGCAAAATGTTGGCAAGATGAGTCAATAAATGCGATTGAGGAAATTCTTGAATTGAAAATCGGGCGATATACATATATGAGAGCTATATCTAAATCTGAATTGATTTACATGAAATTCACCAGGAATATCGAGAGTCAAAAGAAAATCGTTCCTGCCAAACCACACACAGGGTATAAATAGCAAAGTGCCAATTTTCCGATTTGTACTCTAAAAATGCCAATTTTTTTAAATTTTTGAAAAAAAGTTTTTTTTATGGAGTCATTTTTATTTTTGCCAGATGAAGTTCAAAGATAGGCCATATCTTGATATCAATCGATCCTCAAATTTAACTCTCTCAGTTTTTACTAGGTTCGGTTAAAATTTACTACAGAGAGTTATAAGGTTAATATTTATATAATTGGCATTAATACAGGACTCCCGATGGAACTTTTTGAAAATCGAATTTCAGGAAAATTGATCGCTTGGACTCCCAGAGTTCATTCAAGATGTATTATTACATTAAGTTGCAAAATGCGGTATATGGAGTGGTAGTAGACCCTTGATATTCACACCAAATTCGGTCTAAATCGGACCACATCTCGATATATCTACCATTTAGTCCAATCTCCTGCTTGATTACATTAATGATGAATTTTTATCTCATATCGATAATAGAAAATATGGAAGAAAGTAATGTATTGGATGCCTCCATAGCCATATATATTGGCTTAGTTCCAGAAGATGAAAGGTAAATACCCGACTTCAGCCGAATTTAAAATATTTGTATACCCACCACCATAGGATGGGGGTATACTAATCTAGTCATTCCGTTTATAACACCTCTAATGTTTCATCTAAGACCCCATGAAGTATATATATTCTTGATCGTCATTTCATTTTAAGTCGATTTGTTCCGTCCGTCCGCCTGTCCGTCCGTCTGTCCGTCCGTCTGTCCGACCGTCTGTCCATCCGTCTGTCCGTCCGTCTGTCCGTCCGTCTGTCCGTCAGTCCGTCCGTCCGTCTGTCCGTCCGTCCGTCTGTCTGTCTGTCCGTCCGTCTATCTGTCCGTCCGTCTGTCTGTCCGTCCGTCTATCTGTCCGTCCGTCTGTCTGTCCGTCCGTCTATCTGTCCGTCCGTCTGTCCGTCCGTCTGTCCGTCCGTCTGTCCGTCCGTCTGTCCGTCCGTCTGTCCGTCCGTCTGTCCGTCCGTCTGTCCGACCGTCTGTCCATCCGTCTGTCCGTCCGTCTGTCCGTCCGTCTGTCCGTCCGTCTGTCCGTCAGTCCGTCAGTCCGTCAGTCCGTCCGTCCGTCTGTCTGTCTGTCCGTCCGTCTGTCCGACCGTGCGTTTGTCTGTTGAAAGCACGCTAACTTTCTATGGAGTAAAGCTAGCCGCTTAAAATTTTGCACGAATACTTCCTATTTGTGTAGATCGGTTGGAATTGTAAATGGGCCATATCGGCCCGATTTTGGATCTTGACTTCTTGAATCACTAGAGGGCGCAATTCTTATCCGATTTGGCTGACATTTTGCGTGAGGTGTTTTTTTATGACTTCCATTAGAAGTGGAAAATATAGTTTTAATTGGTCCATAATCTGATAAAGCTGTCATATAAACCGATCTGGGGTTTTGACTTCTTGAGCCTCTAGAGGGCGCAATTCTTATTCAATTTGGCTGAAATTTTGCTTGAGGTGTTTTGTTGTGACTTCCAATAGATGTGCCAAATATGATTCGCATTGGTCCATAACCTGATAATGCTGTCATACAAACCGAATTGGGGTCTTGACTTCTTGAGCCTCTAGAGGGCGCAATTCCTATCCGATTTGGCTGAAATTTTGCATGAGGTGGTTTTTTATGACTTTCAATAACTGTATTAAGTATGGTTTAAATCGGTCCATAATGTGATATAGCTATCATATAAACCGTTCTTGGATCTTGATTTCTTGAGCTTTTAGAGGTCGCAACTAATATCCGATTTGGCTGAAATTTTGCACAATGACTTCTCTCATGACCCTTAATATACGTGGTCTGAATTGGTCTATAGCCTGATACAGCTCCCACATAAACCGATCTCTCTATTTCACTTCTGGACCCTTAAAGACCCCAAATTTTGTCCGATTTGGCTGAATTTTGGCATGTAGTGTTTTGTTATGACTCCTAATAAGTGTGACAAGTACGGATCGAATCGGTCTTTAACCTGATATAGCTTCCATATAAACCGATTTCCCGATTTGACTTCTTGAGCCCTTACAAGCTGCAATTCTTGTTCGATTTGGCTGAAATAAGGCATGTAGTGTTATCTTATGTCATCCAACAACTGTGCTAAATACGGCCCTAATCGGTTTATAGCCTGATATAGCTCCCATATAAACCGATCTCCCTATTTGACTTCTTGATCCCTTACAAACCGCAGTTTTTTACCAATTTGGCTAAATTTTGCATGTAGTGTTCTGTTATGACTCCTAACAAGTGTGACAAGTACGGCCCTAATCGGTTTATAACCTGATATAGCTCCTGTATAAACCGATCTTCCGATTTGACTTCTTGATCCTATACAAGCTGCAATTTTTGTCTGATTTGACTGAAATTTGGCAAGTAGTGTTCTGTTTAAACTTTCAACAACTTTGAAGAGAACGGTCGAAATCTGTCTTTAACCTGATATTTGATTTCTTGAACCCTTACCATACCGCATTTTTTGTCCAATTTGGCCGAAATTTGGCTTCGGTCTAACCCGATATATTGTAGCTCCCATATAAACCGATTTCCCGATTTCCCGATTTCCTGATTTGACTACTTGAGCTGGATGCCGCAATTTTTGTTCTATTTGGCTGAAATTGGGCATGTGGTGTTCTGTTATAACTGTGCTAAGTACGGTTCAAATCAGCCTTTAACCTGATATAACTCCCATATAAACCGATCTCCCGATTTGACTTCTTGAGCCCTTACAAGCCGCAATATTTGTTCGATTTGGCTGAAATGTTGCACATAGTGTTCCGTTATGATCTTCAACAACTGGGCCAAGTACGGTCCAAATCGGTCTTCAACCTGATATAGCCTCCATATAAACCGATCTCCCAATTTGACTTCTTGAGCCCCTGGAAGGCTGAATTTTTGTCCGATTTGGCTTAAATTTTGCATGCGGTGTTCTGTTACGACTTTCAACATCTGTGCCAAATATGGTCCACATCATTCTGTAACCTGATATAGCTCCCATGTAAACCGGTCTCTCGGTCATCCTTGTTTGGTTTTTAGAAGCTTTAATTTTTGCTGGTTTGACAGAAGTTGGGTATGTGGAATAAAATATTGCCCATCAACTGAATTTATTTTGTATACATTTTTTGCATAATCCATGGTGGTGGGTATCCAAGATTCGACCCGGCCGAACGTAGAACCCTTTTACTTGGTTTTTGTTAAAATGAATGTTCAGATTTATTGCCGATTTTTATACCCTCCACCTTAGGATGGAAATGTGTCTAAGACCCCATAAAGTATATATACTCTTGATCGTCGTGACATTTTAAGTCGAACTACTCGTGTCCGTCCGTCTGTCCGTCCGTCCGTCTGTCTGTCGAAAGCACGCAAACTTTTGAAGGAGTAGAGCTAGCCGCTTGAAATTTTGCACAAATACTCTTTATTGGTGTAGGTCAGTTAGGATTGTAAATGGGCCAAATCGGTCAATGTTTTGATATAGCTGCCATATAATCCGATCTTGGGTCTTGATTTCTTGAGCCTCTAGAGGGCGGAATTCTCATCCAATTTGACAGAATTTGCACATAGTGTTTTGGTATCACCTGCAACATTTGTGCGAAGTATGGTCCAAATCGATCCATATCCTGATATAGCTGACATATAAACCGATATGGGATCTTGAGTTCTTGAGCCTCTAGAGAGCGCAATTCTCATCCGATTTGGCACAGATTTCGTACAACGGCTTCTGCCATGGCCTTCAACATACGTGTGCAATATGGTCTGAATCGATCTATAGCTTGACACAGCTCCCATATAAAACGATCTCCCGATTTTCCTTCTTGAGCCCCGAATCGGACTATAACTTTATATAGCTCCTCCTCCTCCTCCGTCCATATTCATTATTCTTTGTGTGCCTGAAAAGAGATACTGCGCAAAGAACTCGACAGATGCGATCCATGGTGGAGGGTATATAAGATTCGGCCCGGCCGAACTTAGCACGCTCTTACTTATTAAAGTTGGTATGGCGACAATGC
>NW_026739344.1:0-34612 GCF_963082655.1 Stomoxys calcitrans
AAAATTTGCATTTAAATCAATATTCTATTTTAAGGGCCACAAACAAAAGATTTCCTTTTGTGTGTTTGTTGTGTTGTGTTGTGTTGTGTTGTGTTTCCAAAAACAGAACAACTACAACATGAATATGCTAAACCCTTGAACCATGCATAAGACATGATGGCAAACAAGGCAGGGGTAAACGTGGCAGTGGATGACATGCCAAAGGACTCATAGACACTCTTGTGATTGAGTACCGAAATAAATTCTTCACTATTAAAATTTCCTTATGGAGTGTGAAAGGTTTGATGCCAAGGACTTTTGACATTTAAGGTCCGAATGTGTTGCACACAGAAGAAGCGTGAAAATGGAATTTTATGAAGAAAATGGAATAATGAAATGGAAAAGTGATTTCATTATTTTTCGTAGTGCGAATAGCTAATGACAAGATTTTTGAAATATTTTAAGAGAAGAAGGAGGTGGATAAGTACTTGGTCGTGGTATTTATGGAAATTTAAATAAAAGATGTCAAAAAATGCTATTAAAAATAAAACTTTTCATAAATGTTTTAAAAAATGTAAAAGTTTTATAAAAAAATGTGAATTTTTATGGCAATGTGAACATTTTGAGTTTTTTTTAATTTATATCCTCTGGTTGGCAACCAAACACATAGGAGGGTGTGGAGATATGCTCCTTCCGGAATACACACACTTATGGGCATGTCGCTTGCTCCCATTTCCAATCGAATTTTTATTCCAAATTCTGTGCCTAAGGAATTTTTGTATCAATTCGGTATATTTGAAATTTTAAATAAAAGTCTCGAAAGAGAAACAAAAAAAAATGTAAAATTTAATGATCTTCGCTTGAAAAATGAAAAATTCGGCAGAACCCGGCCGGGATTCGAACCTGGGCACACGGAGCAACCATTGCCGTTGTCTTAGCGTTCGAAGCCATCAAAACAACTTCCAACAGATGCACAAAATCATGTGTAGTACGGAAGAAGTGTAATTTGTCACAGAACGAATGTCTGTCATTACACAAAAATACATGCATTGGGAAAAGTACAGCTAATAGACAGGGTTATCGAGTGTGGTTAATGTGGTAATTGTATCATAAATGCGTTTTCGCTATTAATATGATTCAAATACAACATACCAACGCACGGCTCTTGAAGCCATCACACCTAATATGGTTGAAAAGTCTTCTAACCAAAGACGAAACACGTCCCATAGTGGTTGGTGTGTGTAGCTATCTTTGGCTTTCCTTTTCTATTTGCATCTCCGATCATCCAGCTCGTCTCGAAGAAGAAACAAACACAAATTTTAAATAAAAGTTAATATTCTTTTTGCATTGCACGAGGTTAGGTGACCACTACAATGCGTATTAGGAAAAAGATTTTATGGATAAAAGGAAAAAATGTTCAATTATCATCAATCGGGCAGAGATATCACACCACTAACAGATATATTTTTTGGGATGGTAAGTCCTGCGTCAGGGTCTAGTGTATCCTGTCCGTCCATCTGATCGTCCCACAATTCTATGACTTTTAAATTTTTATATTTCTGCTTAAGTCTTAAGCAGGGTCATTTAAGGTCAGTGCGGCAATAACCAATTAATCAGTTAAAATTTTTAAAAATCATGATATCATAAATTGGAAAATATAAACATTTTCCTTACAAAATTAGAAACATTCCAAGCACTCGAAAAATATGGAATTTTAAAATAATCGACGACAAAAAGGTGTTATAAAATTTTTAATGGGGATATATATTTTTAAGTAAAAATCAATCAATTTTAAGTAAAAATCAATCAATTTTTAAATAAAACTTTATAAACATCGATTTTTTTTAATAAAAATCGATAAAAATCGATTTAATTTTTTTTTAATACAAATCGATACTCGATAAATAAAAATCGATTCAAATCGATTTTTAAAATTAAAATCGGTACAAATCGATTTTTAAAATAAAAATCGCTACCAATCGACTTTTAAAATAAAAGTCGAAACAAATCGATTTAAATGAAATTTGATGCAAATCGATTTTTTTAAATAAAAATTAATACAAATCGATCGATTTTTTAAATAAAAATCAATACTAATCGATTTTTAAAATAAAAATCGATAAAAATTGATTTTTAAAATAATAATCGATAAAAATTGATTTTTAAAATAGAAATCGACACAAATCGATTTTTAAAATAAAAATCGATACAAATCGATTTTTAAAATAAAAATCAATACTAATCGATTTTTAAAATAAAAATCGATACAAATCGATTTTTAAAACAAAAATCGATACAAATCGATTTTTAAAATAAAAATCGATACAAATCGATTTTTAAAAAAAAGATCGATACAAATCGATTTTTAAAAAAAAGATCGATACAAATCGATTTTTAAAATAAAAATTAATGCAAATCGATTTTAAAAATAACAATCGATACAAATCAATTTTTGAAATAACATTAATAATTTTAATTTGAAAATAAATTCGATAAATATAGATTTTTTATATAACATTGATTATATCGATTCTTAATGGTTTTGATTAAAATTGCGATTAAAATTGAATTTAAAAAAATCAATATAAGTCGAATTTTAATAAAAAATCAATATTTATCGATTTTTTTTTAAAAAAGGAGATATGTATCGACCAAAAAATCGATTTTTAAATGAAAATGGATGCATATAGATTTTAAAACAAAAATTAATACACATCGATTTTAAAATAAGAACTGATAAACATCGATTTAAAAAAAAATGATACAAATTTTCTTAAATTTCTTAAATATAAATCGATAAATATCGATTTCTAAAACCGAAATTGTTAAATATGGTTTTTTAAAATTAAACCCGGTAAGCATCGGTAGAAAAAGCAACATATAATATTGACTAAAAGAAGTTTGAAATTAAATTGTAAAATCAATTTGACATAAACTGATTGTTATAAAACAAAATCGATAAAAATAGAATTTTAACAGAAATTGCTAAGAAATTGGTTTAATAAAAAAATCGATAAAAACCGATTGTTAGAAAAGAATTTGATCAAAATTTAGTTTTAAAAAAAAAATTCGATCAAAATCGTGGTTTAATTTTTGAAACAAAAATTAATAAACATCGATTTTAAAATAAAAAAAATTTATAAAAATCGATTTTTTAAAAAAATGTTAATAAATATAGATTTCTCAAATATAAATTGATAAATAGCGATTTTTAAAATAAAAATTGATGAAAATCGTTTTTTTTTAAATTAAACTCGGTAAGCATCGATAAAAAAAACATATAATATTGACTAAAATAAGTTTGAATTGACTAAGGAAGTTTGAAATTGAATTGTAAAAACAATTTGTTAAAAACGTATTGCTATAAAACAAAATCGATAAAAATCGACATATATTAAAAATTGCGATTATGAATGGATTTTTAACAAAACGATAAAAACCGATTGTTATTAACAAATTCAAACAAAAACGTAGTTTAAATAAAAGTTTGATAAAAATCGAATTTTTATAAAAATTTTCAATGAAAATAGTATTTTTGAGTTAACATATTGAATTGAAATTGATTTTTCCCTTCAATTGAAATTGAATATTCTTATCAAATTCAATAATAGTTAAATAAATATCGATATATATCAATTTTTTAAATAAAACTTTATAAGCACCGATTTTTTTTAATAAAAATCGATTTTTTATAAAACCGTAATACACCTCGAATTTTTCTACTAAAGTCAATTGAAACTGAATATTCTTAACAAGTTCGATAATTGTTAAATAAATATCGATTTTTTAAATAAAACATTATAAATACCGACTTTTTAAATTAAAATCGTTGCAGATCGATGTTTAAAACAAAAGTCGATAAAAATCGATTTTTCATAAATAGATTTTTCATAGAATAGATAAATAGATTTTTTTAGATTTTTCATAGAATAGATAAATAGATTTTTCATAAAATCGAATTTTAATAAAATCTTCGACAAAAATCAAATTTTAATAAAAATATCGATAATAATATTTCAGGAAATTTGATCAAATTATTCATAAGAAATTTGATGCAATCGAATCGAAAAAATAAATCAAGTTTTTATAAAACATTGAATCAATGTGCCAAACTTGATATCGATTTTTCTTCCTATTCTTTCTTAATTCGATATTTACCGATATTTCCAGATTTTTATTTTTTTTTTTTAATAAAAATCGATTTTTAAAGTAAAAATCGGTAAGCATTGGAGCTGGCAAACCATCGATAATCGCAACATTCGATATTTCTAATAACAAATATTGATATTATCGATACTATGGTTAATTTCTCTCACCAATGTTTCAAACGAAAATAAGAAGTAAAAATCGGGAGATCGATTTATATAGAAGCAATATCAATGCACAATTCGAATAAAACCAAATTTAATAAGGTCAGTAAGAAGTCACGAGAGAAAGCATTGCACCAAATTTTAACCCAATCGGACTGATAGTGCGCCCTCTATAGGCGCAATATATCCTATAAAATACATTCAAGTTCGGATGGCTTATTCTGTGAAATTTTACAAAAACATTAATTTTGCCTTTAGTACCGATAGGGAAAAAATCAATCGATATTCAGGGAAAAAATAAAATATCGATAGTGCCATCGATATCCTTCCAGATAGAATATCTTCAGCAGAAAAATTTGTATTTGAATTTTGTAATGAATTTCATAATGCAATGATCTTAAATTTGAAATATTTTTTATTTTTATGTGCTTTCTAGCCCTTAAAATTCGTTTTCCGTATTTATCGCCTCTTTTTGAAAGAAATTGCCTTCTTGGCATTTCAATATCTTACAAAATTCTTTAAACCTATTGTTACTCCCTTCCAATCCTGCCAACCCCTTTGGGCCATCTTAGATGCGACGACAATGAATTATTGGTTCTTACCACAGTTTTAATAGTTTCCAATATCAACAGAAAAGTTTCTCACCACATCGAAATCAATTTCGTTGCAAAACTTTTTACTCCATTCAAGAGCAGGCAAAAAGGGTTACTTCCAACTAATTGTGGTTCCATTAAAATTCGAAGTTTGCACGCTAAAACCTCATAATCAGCAAACTCAACATCTTTATCTTTGAAGTTGGCAGTTTATTAAAGAAATCTTGTGTTTTAACAACAAATACTTCATCAATGAATTGCTTCATTAAGCGACAGCGAGTTAAGAGAAGCGAAGGGAAGGTTTCGTGAATTGCTTCGATTAAAATTCTTCTTCAACAAAAATACACATATATCCTTTGGAAAAGTAAATCCTAGCAGTTGTCCTTGTAAACTTTCGAAAAATTTGAATTGGCTGCCATTCAAGGAATGTGTTGACAAGATTTAACTTTAAAGCTTTACAGAAACCCAAAAAATGTTGGCACGTCTATTGTGAGGGGAAGTGAATCCTTTTGGAAAATGTTGGTGCTTACTTAAACTACACTAAGAAAAAATGGCTTGCAAGATGTAATAGGGATGTGGCTCCATCAGAAGCAACAAACTGATGACGCTGTACTTTGATCTGCATGTCTACTGGGTTATGTATCATCTGTGTCTCCGCTGCCTCGTGTGAAACTATTCTAGTATGGCAGAAAACATAGCACTTGATCTGAAACTCAATTTCAATAGAAAAAGCATTCAGTTCTGTGTGATAGTGAGTTTTTCGTGAGTGACGAAGTCATAGAATCACGTTTAATTCAACTCTTATGAAGCCGGAAAGGTTCTTGACATTCTCATTTCCAGTACGAAGGAGTGTGGGAGTGTAGTAAAGCTGTTATTGGTTCCGCACTAGTTGCAGAGATACCCCTATATTTAAGCACAGTTTTTAACTACAACACAACAAGTATTACTAACTATACTCTATATGAAGTTCAATTTTCTTTCAACAAGTTTATGTAAACCTAACAACGAGTTCATGTTTTTCTGAGTGTATTGCATAAATGTTTTGCAGAATATTCCTTCGTAGAATTTTAGAATTTTGTTGCGTGAACTCACACGCAATCATGAACATCAAATTCTGTCGTCTTCAGTAGCATTTTTATATTACGACAGGTAGCGGAGCGGAGTGAGACAGACATATTGCCAATTACGGCAGCACAACTACCTGAATTACGTTGCCACAACGAGGAAAGCAAAAATGAATAGAACGGCAAACGGTGGCAGCAAAAATCTTTTCTTCCAAACTTGATCATTTTTTTTTGCTTGCTTTGTCAGAAAGGAATTCCTGAATTTTCTTACGGAGACAAAGTGAAAAATTTTCGAAGGATGCAGAAAAAAAAACAAAAATCTGCAGGATGTAGTAAAAAATGGGACAATTGTTTTTGTGGGAAGACAAAGGAGTTTGTGTTTCTTTTTATAGAATTATGTCTAGGTTAGATAATGAAATAACGATCTTTTATACATATAAGGAGGAGGCCACCGTAGCGCAGAGGTTAGCATGTCTGCCAATGACGCTGAACCCCTGGGTTCGAATCCTGGCGAGACCATCAGTAAAAATTTTCAGCGGTGGCTTTCCCCTTCTAATGCTGGCAACATTTGTGAGGTACTATGCCATGTAAAACTTCTCTCCAAAGAGGTGTCGCACTGCGGCACTCCGTTCGGACTCCGATATAAAAAGGACACCCCTTATATTTGATCTTAAACGTAAATCGGACTGCACTCATTGATATGTGAGAAGTTTGCCCCTGTTCCTTAGTGGAATGTTCATGGGCAATGTTTTGTATTTGTATGTTGCGACTCTGGTTTTCTTTTTCCATTTTGGAAAGTAAAGAAAGCGATCGGAGAGATCGTTGAGGTCTTCTCGAAAGAGTAAAATACAAAAATTGTAAAATTAAATGATCTTCACCCTAAAAGGCATAAAGCTTGAAAGGAAAAAAATTCAGCGGAGCCTGGCCGGAATTCGAACCTGGGCACACAAAGCAGCAGCGAGATCCGTTGCCGTTGTCTAGCTTTCGAAGCCATCAATACAACTTTCAAAAGATGCGCAGAATCATGTTATGCCATGGGAGCAGTTTAGTTGTGTAGACAAGAAAATCTGTCATAAAACAAAACCACATGCATTGGGAAAAGTACAGCTAACAGACATGGTTGTCGAGCGTGATGAATGTGGAATTTATATCAAAGAGTCCTTTTCACAATAAATTCGTTATAAGTACAACATACAAAGGTACTTCCCTTGAATCCATATTAGGTGTGGAAATATGGCCGATGAGTTATTCTAACCAAATGACGAAACGAGTCCCATAGAGATTGGAGTATATAGCGATTTCTGGCTTTCGTTTTCAATTTTAAAAGAAAGAAAGACAATCTCCGATCATTGAGCTCGTCTCGAAAGAGAAACAAACAAAAATTGAATTAAATTTTTACAAAATTTGTCACAAAATCAAATAATAATTTTTCATAAAATTTAATACAGAGTTTTTATAAATCAAATATCGTTTCGAGTAACGATGTTGAATGAAAACAAAAATCGGGGTTTAATAAAACCAAATATCGAATATAAGAAAAATCGAATATCGATTTTTAATGCAAATTTGCCCATGAACATTCCACTAAGGAACATGGTCGAACTTCTCACATATCAATGAGTGCAGTCCGATTCAAGTTCAAGCTCAATGATAAGGGGCCACCTTTTTATAGCCGAGTCCGAACGGCGTGCCGCAGTGCGACACCTCTTTGGAGAGAAGTTTTACATGGCATAGTACCTTACAAATGTTGCCAGCATTAGAGGAGCAGAAAACCACCGCAGAAAATTTTTTCTGATGATCTCACCAGGATTCGAACCCTGGCGTTCAGCGTCACATGTTAACCTCTGCGCTACGGTGGTCGTTTTTTAATAAAATAGAGTAATTTTTCAAAAAAAAAGATTTAAAACAGATTCATAAAATCTAGATTCGATTGTCAATTTAAATCAAATATTAATTTTTTATATAGTCGATTATCAACCTTAAGTAAAATAGAATATCGATTTTTTAGCAAAATTTAATATCGTTATTTAACATTATTTGAATAGAATATCGATATTGAATAATCGAATATAAAATTTGAATAATCGAATATCAATTTATAATAATCGAATATCGGTTTTGAATAGTCGCATATCGATTTCGAAAGTCGAGTACAAATTTGAATAATCCAAAATTTTGGCTAATCGAATATCGGTTTTGAATAAATGAATATCGCTTTTGAATAAACGAATATCAATTAAGAATAATAGAAAATAGATTATGAATCATCCAATATCAATTTTGAATAATCGAATATCAATTTTTAGTAATCGAATATCATATTTGAATAATCGAATATCGATTTTGAATATTAGAATATCGATTTTGAATATTAGAATATCGATTTTGAATAGTCGAATATCGATTTCGATAATGGAGTATACATTTTAAAAATCTAAAATCGATTTTGGCGTATCGAATATCAGTTTTGAATAACCGAATATCGGCTTTGAATAAACGAATATCAATTAATGATGGAAAATCGATTTTGAATAATCCAGTATCGATTTTGAATAATCGAATATAAATTTTTTATAATCGAATATCGATATTGAATAATCGAATTCCAATTTTGAATAATCGAATATTGATTTTGAATAATCGAATATCGATTTTTCTATAAAATTCAAGTATGTATATGTTTTAATAAATCCTAATTAAAGGTTTTGCAAAATCGAAAACCTATTATATTGATTATATAAAAAATCAAGTTTTTATAAATCGAAAATCGATTTTTTATAAAATCGGAAATCGATTTCTTTTTAAATCACAAATCGATTTTTTTTAAAATCAATTTTTTATGACATAAAAATCGATTTTTATAAAGTCCAAAATTTAACTTTCATTAAGCCGAAAATCAATTTTTCATGAAATCGATTATTAATTTTTCTTAAAATTGAAATCCATTTTTTGTAAAGTGAAAAATCATTTTTTTCTTTAGATTTAAATCCATTGTTATACCCACCACCGAAGGACGGGGGTATATTCATTTTGTCATTCCGTTTGCAACACATCGAAATATGCATTTCCTACCCTATAAAGTATAAATATTCTTGATTAGCGAAAAAATCTAAGACGATCTAGGGATGTCCTTCCGTCTGTCCATCTGTCCGTTGAAATCACGCTACAGTCTTTAAAAATAGAAATATTGAGCTGAAACTTTGCACAGATTCTATTTTTGTCTATAAGCAGGTTAAATTCGAAGATGGGCTATATCGGACTGTATTTTGATATAGCCCCCATATAGATCGATCAGCTGATTTAGGGTCTTAGGCCCATAAACGCCACATTTATTATCCGATTTTGCTGAAATTTGGGACAGTGATGAGTGTTAGGGCCTTCGACATCCTTCTTCAGTTTGGTCCAGATCGGTTCAGATATGGATATAGCTGCCATATAGACCGATCTGTTGATTTAAGGTTTTGGGGCCATAAAGAGAGCATTTATTATCCGATTTCACCGAAATTTGGGGCGGTAAGATCAATTAAGGCTCTCGACATACTTCTGCAATATGACACAGATCGGTCCAGATTTGGATATAGCTGTCATATAGAAAGATTTTCCGATTTAGGGTCTCAGGCCCATAAAAGCCACATTTGTTATTCGATACTGCTGAAATTTGGGACTGTGAATTGTGTTAGGCCCTTCGACATCCTTCTTTAATTTGGCTCAGATCTGTCCAGATTTGGATATAGCTGCCATATAGATCGATTTCTCAATTTAAAGAATTGAGTCCATAAAATGCGCATTTATTGTTCGATTTGGCCGAAATTTGGGACAATGAGTTGTGTAAGGCTTTTTGACATCCGTGTCGTATATGATTTAGATCGGTTTATTTTTAGATATAGCTACTAAAAATATCAATATTTTGTTATACACAATTGAACAATGTACTTATTAGTGTTTGGTCCAAATCGGAACATATTTCGATATAGCTGTTAGGGGGCATAAGGTATTTAATTTTTCACCGGATTTTTACGAAAGGTGGTTTACATATATACCCGAGGTAGTGGGTATTCAAAGTTTGGCCCGGCCGAACTTAACGCCTTTTTACTTGTTTAAAAAAACGAAGCCCTATATTGAAATGAACGTCGAATACGTCTGTTTGGGAATTTTTTGGATTGGGTCGGCCCGATAGGTTCTTAAACTCAAAATTTAATACCATATTCTTATTCTACTCTTCAATACCTTTCATTTGATTGCTATATTGTCCCGATCGGGCCATTTTTGATTTTGGGTTGTGTTATGGCATAAGGGGGAGGGTCCGTTCCTCTTCCGATACCGAAAAATTATCGAAAATTAATTTTTATGAAATCGATTATTTTTTATAAATTTTTGCATCGATTCTTCATAAAATCAATAATGGATTTTTTATCGAAACGAATTTTTATTTTTTTCGCTTTGTGAAATCAAATTCCACACACATATGGAGTTTTTACAACATCGAATGTGGAAGTGAGCATCTATTTTGAATATCCCTGAATTTTTACACAGATAGTTTTTAGGGGTTAAAGTCTTTAGGATTGGTAAATAAGCCATGTTGGCGCCTTTTGGGTTTTAACTTTCAAATAAGCAGATAGAAAAAAAAATTTTTGATTAAAAATGTTATTGAATCCGAAAAGTTGGCAACAAAATTTTTCTTTGTCTTATTTGATTTCCTGAGACTATAGGGGCCTTATATCATCTTTACCCAAGTTGGTTTGTAAAGAAGAACCAACACTCAATAGCATCACACAAATCCACACATATAGCCCCCATATGAACTATTCCTTTAATTGGTCCTCTTCAGCCCCCTTGAGACCTTCTTCATTCCCTGACTTAATTTCTTCAAAATAATCCAATTAATAACTAAGCTTGAGGTTTAGCTCGGCCAAATTTATCCCACACATTTCTGTTTTGCCAAATTTAGTGTAATCATTTTCCCTGAATTTTCATTCCTCCCCCTTCCCTGCTTAGACAGTACAATTGAATGTAAAGCACTGCCTGAAGAACAGTTTCTACATGAAGATACTAAAAGTTTTAGTTGCATAAGCATAACAGGAAAGATGAAACGATGAAAATGTCGACGGCAATGTCACCCAAAAGGCGTTGAAGAAGATGAATGATGAGTCTAGGACATGCTTGTGTTCCTAATGCTTTGAGATGGCAAATTCCCGGTGAATGCCAAAAATGTGCGCAGAGTTATATTTTTTTTTTTTGTTACTGTTGGAAGGGAAATTTTGCATAACTGCAATACCGCTGTACTGTCACAGCTTTGCTTGTCTTTTTCGTTTTTTTTACTATTCTTTGCAATGAAAGAAAAGTCCTGAATATTTAAAGTTTGAAAAGAAGATAATTCCAATGATCTACTGCAAATATGATTTTGGATTTAATATTCATTTTTGTGAGAATATTTATTTTCAATTAAAGTAAAATGCTATTTTGTTGGGGAAGAAGTGTTAAGAATTTAATTTTTTGCTGAAGGTAGATGGGACTGCTTTTTTATTTTTTGTCATGGTGGTGATTGTAGTCTAGCAATGTCCCTAAGTCCATCTGTCAATTCTGAAAATGCTATAGTGCTCAAAAATCGATCTGTTATCTGGCTAAAACTGGGCGGGCAACCCCCTATACTTCACATGAATTTGTATGCCAGATTCGTTATCTACTCCCTAATACCTTTCATTTAAGCCCCATATTGCAATGAACGTCCAATATATCTGTTTGTGGCAGTTTTGGGATTGGAGCGGCCCGATGGGTACTTAGACTCAAATTTGAATACTATATTCGTATTCTATTCTCCAATACCTTTCATTTGATACCTATATTGATTCGATCAATCCACTTTTGATTTTGGGTTGCGTTTTTAATCATAAGGGGGAGGGTCCATTCCTCTTCCGATAGCGAAAAATTATATAGCCTGTGTTTCCTTCCAGAACAACCTACACAATATGCGAAAATTTCGAGAAAGCTGGTTCTGCCGTTTTTCAGTCTATACGGAACAAACAAACCGAGTCCCATGTATCCGAGATTGGCTAATGTGCCTATTTTGGGCATTTTTTTTGTTGGTCCCGTGTCCCATATATCCGAGATTGGCTAATATGCCTATTTTGGGCATTTTTTTTTTGTTGGTCCCGAGTCCCATATATCCGAGATTGGCTAATGTGCCTATTTTGGGAATTTTTTTGTTGGGGTGGGATGACCTTCTATACTTTGACATGAACTTGTATGCCAGATTCGTTATCTAATCCCTCATACTTCTCACTTGATACCCATATTGTCCTTATCGATCCACTTTTGATTTTGGGTGGTGATTTTGGGGTAACGGTGGAGGTTCCGCCCCCTTCCGTTATCAAAAAATTATAATACCTATTCCTACTTCCTGACCATATTCCTAATCTTCTCCCGAATACCTTTCTTTTGAGTCACATATTGTCATGAGCGTAAAATAATCCTATTTTAAGGAGTTTTGGGGTGGAGGCGCCCCCCCAGGTACTTGGACCCAACTTTTATTATTTGTACTCTACTCTTCAATACCATTAATTTGAATCCCATATTGTCCCGATCGGTTCACTTTTATTTTTGGGTAGTACTTTTGGGTAAGGGAGAGGGTCCGCCCCCCCCTCCCGATATCAAAAAATTATATAGCCTATGTTTTCTTCTAGACCAACCCACACAATCTGTGAAAATTTCAAGGTAATGGGTTTAGCCGTTTTTGAGTCTATACGGAACAAACAAAACACAAATTGATTTTATATAAAAGATATTGGAATTGGATATAGGAACGTTTAGTTCGAATATAGGACCATATGTAAAATAGTTTCCATATCGCTCCCACATAGTTCAATCCCTCTCTTTGACTTTTTGAGAGTATAAAGGAGATCTTTGCAAACTGATATCAATGGCATTTTAATTGGCGTATTTTATTAGCTTATCTAGCGTGGAAGACAAGTATGGCCCACATAGGTTCACTTTTAAATAAAACTCCCTGAATTTTACCTTAGAAAAGTCTCAGTTACAGTATCCCAATCTAGAAATACTTGTTCCGCAAATGTTTTTCTCCAATTTTCAGCATATTGATATGTTTCCCTCAAATTTTATATCTCAACCCGTTTGTGTTTATCAACTACTGCATTTGTTTTCTGGCTGATGCCATGTAATACCGGCATTAAGGAAAATATGTTGCTAGCATTGTGCCAACAATAAACTGGTAATTTATGTTCATAAAACCCTTCAACAAACAACATACGAGTCTAGCAATAAATTATGGCCTTAACAAAAATGCCCAAATTCAAATGCATTTCTCTTACCAAGGCTTGTCCTTCCAAGCAGATTCCCAATCTATTGATTGTTTTTATTTGTTTAAAAAATATTTGGCCATAAATTTGGTAGGACAACATGAATAAATGAGTTGCACATGTTTGGAAAGAAATTTAGTGTTAAGTATTTGCAAGCAAAATGAGAACACAAAAATTTTTGTCAAAATAAAACCAAAAACAGATCATTTTATACTAAACATAACATTGAGAGTTTTGTAAAAGTACCTGAAATACTGATGTAGCTCATTTAAAAGAATACGAATGTATTTTCTGCATTACCATGATGACATTATAAGCAATGATTACAAATCAAATGGTTAGGGAGACAGACCTGTATCGATCCACATACTTATCAATGTTCATTATACCCTGCACCATAAGATGGGGGTATACTCATTTCGTCCTTACGTTTGTAACACCTCGAAATAAGCGTCTAAGACCCCATAAAGTATATATATTCTTGATCGTCATGACATTTTAAGTCGATCTAGCCATGTCCGTCCGTTTGTCTGTTCGTCCGTCCGTCCGTCCGACCGTCTGTCCGTCCGTCCGTCCGTCCGTCTGTCTGTCGAAAGCACGCTAACTTTCGGAGGAGTAAATCAAGACGCTTAAATTTTGCACAAATATTTTCCCTATTACTGCAGGTTGCTTGGGATTGTAAATGGGCCAAATCGGTCCATGTTTTTATATAGCTACCATATAAACGGATCTGGGGTCTTGACTTCTTGAGCCTCCAGAGGGCGCAATTCTCGTCTGATTTGGCTGAAATTTTGCACGTTGTGTTTTGATACCACTTTCAAAAGCTGTGCTAATTATGGTTTAAAACGATTAATAACCTGATATAGCTGCCATAAAAACCGATCTGGGATCTTGACTTCTTGAGCCGCTAGAGGGCGCAATTCTCATCCGATTTGGCTGAAATTTTGCATGAGGTGATTTGTTATGACTTCCAATAACTGTGCTTAGTTTGGCGCAAATCGGTTAATAACCTGATATATCTGCCATACAAACCGATCATAGTTCTTGACTTCTGAGCCGCTAGAGGGCGCAATTCTCATCCAATTTAGCTAAAATTTTCCGTGAGGTGATTTGTTATGACTTTCAACAGCAATGCTAAGTATGGCGCAAATCGGTACATAACCTGATATAGCTGCCATATAAACCGATCTGGGATCTTGACTTATTGAGCCTCTAGAGCGCGCAATTCTCATCCGATTTGGCGAAAATTTTGCATGAGGTGATTTGTTATGACTTCCAACAACAGTGCTAAGTATGGCACAAATCGGTACATAACCTGATATAGCTGCCATATAAACCGATCTGGGATCTTGACTTCTTGAGCCTCTAGAGCGCGCAATTCTCATCCGATTTGGCTAAAATTTACCATGAGGTGATTTGTTATGGCTTCCAATAACTGTGCTTAGTTTGGCACAAATCGGTACATAACCTGATATAGCTGCCATATAAACCAATCTGGGATCTTGACTTCTTGAGCCTCTAGAGGGCGCAGTTATTATCCAATTTGGTTTAAATTTTTTACAACGGCTTCAACCATGACCTTCAACATACATATAAAATATGGTCTGAATCGATCTCTAGCTTGACATAGCTCCCATATAAACCGATCTTCCGATTTTGCTTCTTGAGCCCATACAAGGTGCACTGCTACAATGTTGCAAATGCAAATTTTGCTCATGAACATTCCACTAAGGAACAGGGACAATGTTTAGCATTCAATTTATTTATTGTTCGAATCGGACTACAACTTGATATATTGGGTTGCCCAAAAAAGTAATTGCGGATTTTTCATATAGTCGACGTTGACAAATTTTTTCACAGCTAGTGACTCTGTAATTGCATTCTTTCTTCTGTCAGTTATCAGCTGTTACTTTTAGCTTGCTTTAGAAAAAAAATGTAAAAAAAGTATATTTGATTAAAGTTCATTCTGAGTTTTATTAAAAATGCATTTATTTTCTTTTAAAAAATCCGCAATTACTTTTTGGGCAACCTAGCTCCAATAGCATGCAAATGCAAATTATGCCCATGAACATTCCACTAGGAAACAGGGGCAAACTTCTCACATATCAATGAATGCAGTCCAATTTAAGTTTTAAGCTCAATAATAAGGGGCCTTATTTTTATAGCCGAGTCCGAACGGCGTGCCGCAGTGCGACACCTCTTTGGAGAGAAGTTTTACATGGCATAGTACCTTACAAATGTTGCCAGGATTAGAAGGGGAAAACTACCGCTGAAAATTTTTTCTCATGGTCTCCCCAGGATTCGAACCCAGGTGTTCAGCGTCATAGGCGGACATGCTAACCACTGAGCTACGGTGGTCTCCGGGGGATGTGGGGGGACGCCCCATCCCAAACGGACATGTGTTCCGATTGGGACAATATGGGTATCAAATGAAAAATATGCGGGAGTAAATAACGAATCTGGCATGTCGAAGTATAGGGGGTCCCCTCACCCCCACAAAAAACGCTCAAAATGGGCACATCAGCCAAGTACGATTATATGGGACTCGGTTTGTTAGTTCCGTATAGACTGAAAAACGGGAAAACCGATTAATCTCGACATATTCGCATATTGTGTAGGTTGATCTAGAAGGAAATATAGGCCATATAATTTTTCGGTATCGAAAGGGGGACGGACCCTCCCCCTTTTGCCACAAACACAACCCAAAATCAAAAGTGGACCCATCGGGACAATATGGGTATCAAATGAAAGATATTGGAGAGTAGAATACGAATATGGTATTTAAATTTGAGTCTAAGTACCCATAGGGCCGCCCCAATCCCAAAATTCCGCCTACCAGACATATTGGACCTTCATTTCAATATGGGGCTCAATTGAAAGGTATGTGGGAGTAGATTTCGAATCTGGCATGCAAAATTGGATCGAAGTATAGAGAGCCATGCCATCCCTCAAAAACGCCATATAACTATATGATACTTGGCTGAACTGATTTTCTTAAAATTTTCATAGATTATGTATGTTTGTCTGGTAGGAAACATAGGCTATATAATTTTTAGATATCGGGGGGAGGCGGACCCTCCCCTTTACCCCAAAAACGCCACCTGTGTCTGAAAGTGGTCCGATGGACGTAATAAGGATATCAAATGAAAGGTATTGGAGACCAGAAAACCAATATGGTATTTAAATTTGGGTTCAAGTACCCAGCGGGCCTCCCCTCAACCCCAAAACTCCTCTAAACAGATATATTCAAATTCATGTCAATATGGGACTCTAATGAATAGTATTAGGCAGTAGATTACAAATATGGCATAAAACATTAGGTCCAAGTAATGGGAGGTTGCACACCCCAAAATTCACCCAAATGGGCATATTAGCCGACCATGGTTAAATGGGACTCAAATGAAAAGTATTAGGGACTAGATTACGAATATGACATTAAAATTTGCTTACAAGTCTAGGTGGCGCTTTTTCTCCTAAAGATACGTCAAATGGATTATTTGATCCAGTATGACAATATGGGACTCAATTGAAAAGTATTTGAGAGTAGAAAACGAGTTTGATATCCAATTTCGAAGCCAAGTGTTTTGGTGTACGCCCTAAAGCACCCCCTAAACTGAGCTTCATTTCCTTTGGGAATAAAGAACGAATTTGATATCTATTTTCAGTGCAAAGTGCCGATGGCCGCCCCAACCCCAAAACACCCTCCTAACGCTTCATATTTACCGGCCATGGCAATATGGGGCACAAATTAATGGGATTTGGAAGTGCAGCACGAATTTGATATCCATATTTGAGTCGAAATGTCTGAGGTGCCATCCCTCCTCTAATGAGAACATTACCCTTAGGAAGAACCACCACGAACTGAGAAGGGGCAAATTCTCACACATCAATTGGTGCTTTACGATTAAAGTTTAAACTCAATGATAAGTGACCTTTTTTATAGCCGAGTCCGAACGACGTCCCGCAGTGCAACACCTCTTTGGGGAATTTTTTTTAAATGACCTCGCAAATGTCGCCGACATTAAGAGGGGATAAACACCGCTTTGTCCGATGTTCTTGCCAGAATACGAATGCGTTTAGCGTCATAGGCTACAATGGCACGAATTCGATATCCGCATACAGGGCTAAGTGTCCCCACCCTAAAAAGATATTAGAGAGTTAAAGAAGGCGCAGCGGAGCGGGCCCGGTTCGGCTAGTTTGCTATAAAAATATTATTGTTACAAAAGTTTTTATTGAAATAAATTTGTAACAAAATTTCCTATAGAGATAAAATTTTGAAAATTTATTTTAAAAAATCGAAAAAGGGAAAGTGTTTTTCTTTAAAGCACTCTTCTACTTTGAAATTACCAAAACTGAGCTTTTAATATTTTATATTTTATTTTTGCACATATTTTTTGTTTGTATTGTAAAGTGCATTTGAGTGTTGTTTTTATGCAAGATTAACATATCGTTAAAACTTTGATGCCACACAAATGAATCCTTTTGAGTGTGTGTGTGTGTGTGTATATGTGTGAGTGTGCTCTACCATTAAACCATCCTCAGTAAATGTCAACTCTTATCTAAGCGACAGCTATAACAATAGAGGAAAAAATAATAATAAATTCAATTCTACAAATTGTCAATGAATGAAGCAAACGACCAACCGACGACACACCAACGAATGAAGAAAAAATGTCACAGTTCGCAGAAAATGCCAACACAAGCCAACAGACACCGCAAAGTGCTGGATTGGGAGGTGGGAAGTTAAACCAAATCCAATGACACTTTGAACAAGACCAAATACAAAACGATTTCGCTTTTTTTTACCATGAAATAGGAGAATGATTTCGATTTCGCCATTTTTGCCATTGCATACAAGAACCATTGCGAAAACAAAAGGCAAATATCATCGATTGAGGCAAATCCAATGTAGGAAGCAGCAGTAGCATCATCATCATCATCAAGCGCCACAAATGAAACAAAGATGTTAAAGGGGCTTGGCCAGTTATCGCTGGAATGGCAAACAAAGAAGAGAGAAGACCTGCTCACTTGGTGTTAGGGTTCATGTGAAGATGGCTTAAAAGCAGCAGCGGCAGCAGTCAGCCAAACAACCAACCAGCCAAGCAAGCACAACAATGACATCTATTGCATCACACACACACACACACACCCACACACAGAAGAATGATTAAATTCGAATTCAAGGTTAACTTCATTAAAGTGGATTTTGTTTTTATTAACACCTTTGATACGAGTATTTCTCACTAAATGCCGAGGCATGATAGGTTTAATCTTTGATAAAGCCTAAATGACACGGTTTGAGATCATTGGCATTTACAGTTAACGATATTGAATACTTAAGAAGATGGTTTTTGTTAACCCTTTAGTGCCGAAGGTGTAGAAAAATAATGCCGTTTAAAGAAAATTCCTTAATTTTTGACATAAATCACCGGTCGATGAGAGGTAAGCCATGAGAGAGGTTGGCCCGACAGAAGGAAATTTGGTACCAGCGGCTGATTTATTGCAAATTTTTGCCCATGGACATTCCATTAAGGAACAGGAGCAAACTTCTCACATATAAATGAGTGCAATTCGATTCAAGTTCAAGCTCAATGATAAAGGACCTCCTTTTTATAGCCGAGTCCGTACGGTGTGCCGCAATGCGACACCTCTTTGGAGAGAAGTTTTACATGGCATAGTACCTCACAAATGTTGCCAGCATTAGGAGAGGAAAACCACCGCTGAAAATTTTTTGTGATGATCTCACTAGGATTCGAACCCAGGCGTTCAGCGTCAAAGGCAGACAGGCTAACCTCTGCGCTACGATGGCCTCCAACAACTGCTGCAGATGGTGCCTTTAGAATATTAAAAGAAAAAGCGGATAGTGGCGGCGATATGAAGACCTCTGAGTCAATCCCTAACAATGATTAAGTATGTATACACCTTTGTCAGAATGAGCCTAAGAAAAACAAGGCCGCAGGAGCCGATGGGTTCACACAATACGCTGATACACCCATGCAAAGCATGATTAATTGTAAAAACTGATTATGCAATTTGGATTGATGGATCAATCTGCGTCAATGAAGAATACTTGCTGACGATCTAGCCTTGTCAGTCCGTCTGTCTGTTGAAATCACGTTCTTAGATGGGCTAGATCGGACAACATCTTGATATGGCTCCCATAAAGACCAATTTGGTGATTTAAGGTTTTAGGCTTATAATAGCCTGATTTATTATCCGATTTCGCTGAAATTTGGGACAGTGAGTTGGGTTAGGTCACTCGACATCTTTCTTCAATTTGGCTCAGATCGGTCCAAATTAGGATATAGCTGTCATATAGACCGATCTCTCGATTTAAGGTCTTGGGCCCATAAAAGGCGCATTTATTGTCCGATGTCGCCGAAATTTGGGACAGTGAGTAAAGTTAAGGCCCTCGACATACTTCTTGAAAATGACATAGATCGGTTCAGATTTGGAGATAGGTGCCATATAGACCGATCTCTCGATTTAAGGTTTTGGGCCCATAAAAAGCGCATTTATTGTCCAATGTCTCCGAAATGTGGGACAGTGAGTTGTGTTAGGCTCTTCGATATATTTCGTTAATTTGGCCCAGATCTATAGCTGCCCGGTCTATAGCTGCCATATAGACCGATCTCTCGATTTTGGGCCCACAAAAGGCGCATTTATTGTCCGATTTTGCCGAAATGTGGGACAGTGAGTCAAGTTAAGCTCTTCGACATTCTTCTTCAATTTGGCTTTGATCGGTTCAGATTTGAATATAGCTGCCATATAGACCGATCTCTTGATTTGGGGTTTTGGGCCCACAAAAGGCGCATTTATTGTCCGATTTTGCCGAAATTTGACACAGTGCTTTATGCTAGGGTTTTCGACATCCGTGTCGTATGTGGTTCAGATAGGTTTATTTTTAGATATACTGAGCAATGGCTTGTACTTATAAGTATTTGGTCCAAACTGACTGAAACTTCAGCATTCCTATAAAGCTCCCTAATTAGTGCCACGATTTCTTCAGGGATTCCCTTATTCAACAGCATGCTACTCATTGAACTTCGCGAAACTGTGTCAAGCACATGCTCGAAGTAGATGAATAAAAAAAACCTGCTTGTTCCTTCCTTAAAATGCTGTCAAGTGCAGGCACAATTCGCTGCAGAAGAAGACTTGCACTTTATTTATTGCGTTTAGCAATGTAATACCCTTCCAGTTCCTATACTGGGTGAGGTGACCCTTCTTTGGTATTATGACCATGATCCCCTCCTTCCATGCTGTGGAAGTCGGAGCTAACGTCCTCGTTTCATGGTCCTTTGGAGCAGAAGACACCACGCCATCGCTCTAATTGCTGTTCGGGTGTTGTTAATTCCGATCCGTCCTCAGATTTTATTATTGCCGTTGGTCTTGTATTGTTGAGGGCTCATTTGTTCTATTGTCTCGTAGACACCACGCACGTTTCCAAGATTTTTTGTATTTTCGGCTTGCTCTGCTATATTCGCTTATTTCTGCGATCTAGACGCTTTAACAGCGAGGAGGAGGAGGAGATATTCAGTCCTGGCCACGATTTTAGTTACACTTGATTTTGCCCGTAGCAGAGCGTTGCGTAGACGTTTCCGGTGTTTTATTTCCCCTATTGTTTCGTTGCTTATCCATGACTTTTGGGGTCGTCGAGCAATGCCTAGGATAGAGGTGGCCGTCTTCGTTCATGCTGCTGCTATGTCGGCCCATGTTTGGTTGTCATTTTGCAGCTTATCCATTAATGTTGCCTTGTATTCGCGCGCTGTTTCGATGTCTTTAAGGTTTAAGCGGTTGAGAGGTTTGAGTCCTTTTTACTACAGCTGGGCGTTGACGTAGAGTGGGTACTAAGGGCATGTAGTCACCCGGTCTAGTTTTCACATCCATCAGCGAACCCAAATAGAGTTTGCCGATAAGTACGTGGTCGATTTGATTACGGATGTTTCCATCTGATGATTCTCAAGTATTTTTGTATATATTTTTATGAGGGGGAATTTTGTGACTCTAATAAAGAGCCGGTTGCTTGTGCAGAAATCTGTCGCCATTGGTTGATTTCGCCAAGTCTTTGCATTCCAATCATTGATTGAAGATAATTGTTGTTATTGCCCACCTTGACATTGGTTTCTCCATTGGTTTTTTCATTATTTTATTTTATTTTACTTTATTTTATTTTATTTTATTTTATTTTATTTTATTTTATTTTATTTTATTTTATTTTATTTTATTTTATTTTATTTTATTTTATTTTATTTTATTTTATTTTATTTTATTTTATTTTATTTTATTTTATTCTATTTTATTTTATTTTATTTTATTTTATTTTATTTTATTTTATTTTGTTTAATTTAATTTCATATTTTGATTTTATTTTATTTTATTTTATTTTATTTTATTTTATTTTATTTTATTTTATTTTATTTTGTTTAATTTAATTTCATATTTTGATTTTATTTTATTTTATTTTATTTTATTTTATTTTGTTTAATTTAATTTCATTTTTTGATTTTATTTTATTTTATTTTATTTTATTTAATTTGTTTCTTATTTTAATTTATTTTATTTTATTTTATTTTATTTTGGAAGGCCGTCAAATCCACAGGTTTTATTTCCATATATCTTCGAAGTTCAATTCCTTAACTCTTAAATTAAACCTTATTAAAATTTTCCTTTCTCCTTTCTCTTTGCAGGACTACGTGCAATCTCCAGCTGCAGCAGTTATTATTCAAAATCAATCCTAAGGTATGCTTCCATTCAAACATTCACTTTATATCCGTTTTTAAATATGAGTATAAAAAAATGTTAAATAGCAGTCCAAAATTTTTAGCAAAACAAAATTTTGTGACAACGTGTTTCGCTTGCACAAACAATGGAATTACATGCAATTTTTCCCTCCCAAAAACGAAACCCAAAATCAATCTCTGAACGCAATCGTGTATAACATTGTCACCAACTTATGCACTTAGTCCGCATATATGTGTGTGTGTGTATATGAGTACATCACTTGGTTCAAAATTACAAATATGCAAATAGAAAAACCTCTTCATTCCATATGGAATTTGGTGTGTGTGCATGTGCATGCACTGGTGCTGCTGATGTGTATTGATTGAATTTACTGGCAATTTTGTTTTTTTGTTCATTTCTTTCTCTTGTTTCTATGAACTAAAAACACAAAAAATAATCTTTGCCAAAGATGGACCAGAATGTTGGTGATTCGTTTTTTTGTTACCCGTCTCTTACATTTTTAGTGGTAGCCAATGTACTGGCAGCGTCATTCACTCACACTTGCATGCATTCATGCGAAAGTCATTCACTCATGGTGTGGAGTATGTGTAAAGCATAGCGGCAGTGTGGAATCGAGGACAGTGGTTTGAATGCATTCGGCTTAAAAAAAGAAAACAAGCGGAAACGGAAATTGTGTATATGTGAAGGCTGAGGGCTTTACATTGATGCATGAACTTTTTATGCAAAACATCTGAATGGGTAACTTACTGGTCATGCCATTGGAAACACCTTAATATAAACTATCACAGTGGCAAGAAATATAATCAAAATCTAATTTAAGTGGTTCACTATCAACGATTATGATTTTTTCTTTTTTTTATTTACCCACTGTTTGTGTTTTTAGAATTTTCTCCGCCTTTCAGCTGCAATGATTGTGTGTTTGTATGTGATTATGACTGTGATCGAGTGCATGTAAAATAATTTAGTCCAAAGCAATTTCTCAAAATCAGTAGAAGTAAAAAGTAGCTTCAAAACATTTTACAAAATAATTACTTTTTCCCAAGCACACTCACAAACACACACACTGCAGCAGAAACAAAAAAATGCACAGCTTGCTGAAAATATGCTCTCGTACTCCATTTCTGCATATAAATCACAACGAAAGCGAGTAGAAAAACCATAACAAAAGCCAAACTTTCTCTGCTATATTTGAAGGTGCATCTTGCAACGTTCTCTTGGTTTGGTCGTTTTTTTTTTTTTTGCTGCAACTAAAATCAGTTTTCATCAATTTTCCTACTCCTAGGCCATAAGAAAACAGCTCAATGTCTGGTTTAGAAAGGAGCGGGGGAAGCGAAAATAAAAACATTCAACGCCAACAGACATTTCAAATGATTTGCTACAATTATTTTGCTCAATCTGTTTGTTTCGACAGCAAGTCAAGCAGAATAGTCTTAGAAAAAAAACAACAAAGCGCCAAATTGGAATATTTCTCAAAAACAATATTGAATATTTTCTCAAAAACAAAATATCTTGAAAGACAAAATTAAAAACAAGTAAAAGCGTGCTAAGTTCGGCCGGGCCGAAACTTATATACCCTCCACCATGGATCGCTTTTGTCGAATTTTTTTCCCGACATCTCTTCTTAGGCAAAAAAGGATATAAGAAAAGATTTGCTCTACTATTAGAGCGATATGAAGATATGGTCCGGTTTGGACCACAGTTAAATTATATGTTGGAGACCTGTGTAAAAATTCAGTCAATTCTAATAAGAATTGCGCCCATTGGGGGCTCAAGAAGTAAAATAGAGAGATCGATTTATATGGGAGCTGTATCGGGCGATAGACCGATTCAGACCATAATAAACACGTATGTTGATGGTAATGAGAGGATCCGTCGTACAAAATTTTAGGCAAATCGGATAATAATTGCGACCTCTAGAGGCTCAAGAAGTTAAGATCCCAGATTGGTTTATATGGCAGCTATATCAGATTATGAACCGATTTGAACCTTATTTGGCACAGTTGTTTAAAGTAAGAATAAAATACGTCATGCAAAATTTCATCCAAATCGGATAGGAATTGCGCCCTTTAGAAGCTCAAGAAGTCAAATCCCCAGATCTGTTTATATGACAGCTATATCAGGTTATGAACCGATTTGAACCATACTTGGCACAGTTGTTGGATATCATAACGAAATACTTCGTGCTAAAATTCATTCAAATCGGATTAGAATTGTGCCCTCTAGAGGCTCAAGAAGTCAAGACCCAAGATCGGTTTATATGACAGCTATATCAGGTTATGGACCGATTTGCATCATACTTGGCACATTTGTTGGATATGATAACAAAACACGTCGTGCAAAATTTCTTTGAATCGGATAAGAATTGCGCACTCTAGAGGCTCAAGAAGTCAAGACCCAAGATCGGTTTAAATGGGAGCTATATCAGGTTATGGACCGATTTGAACCTTACTTGGCACAGTTGTTGGAAGTCATGACAGAACACCTTGCGCAAAATTTCCGCCAAATCGGGTGAAATTTGAGGCTTCCAGGGGCTCAAGAAGTTCTTTCGTTGGTCTGTTTTTATACCCTCCACAATAGGATGGGGGTATACTAATTTCGTCATTCTGTTTGTAACTCCTCGAAATATTCGTCTAAGAGCCCTCTATGTGTACATATTCTTGATCGTCATGACATTTTAAGTCAATCTAGCCATGTCCTCCCGTCTGTTCGTCTGTCTGTCGAAAGCACGCAAACTTTCGAAGGGGTAAAGCTATCCGTTTGAAATTTTGCACAAATACTTCTTATTAGTGTAGGTCGGTTGGGATTGTAAATGGGCCATATCGGTCCATGTTTTGATATAGCTGCCCTAAAAACCGATCTTGAGTCTTGACTTCTTGAGCCTCTAGAGGGCGCAATTCTTATCCAATTGGAATGAAATTTTGCACTACGAGTTTTGTTATGATATCCAACCACTGTGCCAAGTATGGTTGAAATCGGTCCATAACGTGATATAGCTGCCATATAAACCGATCTTGGGTCTTGACTTCTTGAGCCTCTAGAGGGCGCAATTTCAATCTGACTTGGTTGAAAATTGGCATGACGTATTTGGCATGGCTTTCAACAACTGTGCCAAGTATGGTTTAAATCAGTCCATAACCTGATATAGCTGCCATATAAATCGATCTGGGTTCTTGATTTCTTGAGCCTCCAGGGGGCGCAATTCTTATCCGATTGGAATGAAATTTTGCATGAAGTGTTAAATTATGATTTTCAACAACTGTCTTTAGTATGGTTCAAATCGGTTCATATCCTGGTATAGCTGTCATATAAACCGATCTGGGTTCTTGACTTCTTGAGCCACTAGAGGGCGAAATTATTATCTGATTTGGCTGAAATTTTGCATGAGGTCGTTTGTTATAATTTTCAACTGATGTGCTAAGTATGGCTCAAATCGGTTCATATCCTGATATAGCTGCCATATAAACCGATCTTGGGTCTTGACTTCTTGAGCCTCTAGAGGGCGCAATTCTCATCCGATTTGGCTGAAATCTTGCATGAGATGTTTCGATATGGCTTCCAACAATTGTGCCATTTATGGTTTAATTCAGTCCATAACCTGATATAGCTGCCATATAAACCGATCTGGGGTCTTGACTTCTTGAGCCTCTAGAGGGCGCAGTTTCAATCCGATTTGGCTAAAATTTTGCATGAGGTGTTTCGCTATGACTTTTAACAACTGTGCTAAGAATAGTTGAAATCGGTCCATAACCTGATATAGCTGCCATATAAACCGATCTGGGGTCTTGACTTCTAGAGCCACTAGAGGGCGCAATTATTATCCGATTTGGGTGAAATTGTGCATGAGGTGTTTCGTTATGACTTTCAACTGATGTGCTAAGAATATTTTAAATCGGTCCATAACCTGATATAGCTGCCATATAAACCGATCTGGGGTCTTGACTTCTAGAGCCACTAGAGGGCGAAATTATTATCTGATTTGGCTGAAATTTTGCATGAGGTCGTTTGTTATGACTTTCAACTGATGTGCTAAGTATGGTTCAAATCGGTTCATATCCTGATATAGCTGCCATATAAACCGATCTGGGGTCTTGACTTCTTGAGCCTCTAGAGAGCGCAATTATTATCCGATTTGGCTGAAATTTTGCATGAGGTGTTTTGTTATGACTTTCAACAACTGTGCTAAGAATAGTTGAAATCGGTCCATTACCTAATATAGGTGCCATAAAAATCGATCTGGGTTCTTGACTTCTTGAGCCTCTAGAGGGCGCAATTCTTATCCGATTTGGCTGTACAGTGGCTTCTCTCTTGACCTTTAACATACGTGTCGAATATGGTACGAATCGGTTTATAGCCTTATACAGCTCCCCTTTAAACCTATCTCCCTATTTTACTTCTTCAGCCCCCAAAGTACCCAATTCATACTACTTGTTCATAGTTCTTATTGTTCTCTATGTGCCTTCAAGATCATTTGTTTTTGGTTGGCATTTACCACAGGCATAACTATTGGTTTGGTAGTAAATTCATTATCGTTAAAATTCAATGAAAATTTTGGAAGTTTTCTTTTTTGAGATGTAGTCTACAGACAAAATCGAGCCTTGAACGTAGTCTAAAGTGTGTTCACTTTGTTCGAACAAAATGCTTGCTCCTCGTTGCTACTCTTAACAAATGCATTTGGTTTTGCGCCAATTATAGCCCCTGCAGCCAAGACGGCGTTTAAAGCTTCAACAATTATGTACAAATTTTTCGCAAAAGCCAAGCTAATTCACTCAACTCTATAACTGTAGGAGTTTTGGTGTGAATAGTTGAAACGCTCCAATGCCCCTTGCAATGACTGCATGCTACTACTCTAGCATTGCGTTAATTTGTTACTTTTTTTTCGCTGCCTCTTTACTCTTTTCGATAGCATTCTGCTGCAAAAAAGTGTATTGCGCATGCGTACGTAGCCTTATTTGTAGCCTATGGATGTAAGCATTTTATATGCATTTGCAACTATTCTTTGGAGTGGGTAAAAAATTGGTTGGATTTTAAATTAACAGGTGTGCGTGCCCCTTGGTTATCATACCAAATTCGCAACTACTTCGTCTGTAAGCAATAAAAACTATTAATGACCATAGTTTGTTTGAGATCTAAAGATGTTGACGTGGCTTAAATGAGAAAACTGCTTTAGGTCGTTAATTTAATACACTAAATGACAGATATTTGGTTTGGCTTGATTTGTAAAAAAAAAACTTAATGCTCATAATTTATTGTTTTTACGCGCCTATTGAATATTCGAAGAGAATGTGATGGCAAAATTGGCGAAGCATTCTAAAGTGACCCACATTTGTGAAGTGGGTGATGTTAAAAAAATTAATTTTTATTTTTGTATTGAAAATATTGGTAAAATTGAATTTCTATAGGATATTTTGTAAAATCTTTATTTTTATAAAAATAAAACTTTATTTTTATACAAAATAGAAAACAAAGGCTCAATTGATGCTAAATTCCTACTGTCCCCATCTACTAACGACTAATCCAGCAGCAAAGCTAAATTATGATTAATTAAGATCTATGTTAAACTCATAATAGTAGGGAACAGTAGAAATCGCGTTGTCTATATATATCTTAAAAATGTTTTGACGACTTTTATTATGCTATTAAAATTTCGAAAAAAATAATTTTTTGCAAAATTTGATGCGGAAAAATTTTTCAATTTTATTAAAAGAAGATCCAATTGATGCTAAATTCCTACTGTGCCCATCTACTAACCACTAATCCGGCAGCAAAGCTTAAAGTCTTTATACGCACTGGAGTGCTCATGATGTTCACCAGTGATTTAATACTTATTATGATTAATCAAGATCTATGTAAGCCTTATAGTAGTAGGGGACAATAGGAATCGCGTTATCTTCAGATCCTGAAAATGTTTTGACGATTTTTTTCAATAAAAAATGTGCAATATTTAAAAGAAAATTTAGTAATTTTTTTTTTAATTTTCTAAGATTTTTAATATTTTTTCCTAAACTCATTCTCTTTAAATTTTTTTCTGAACAGCATCACATTGTTTGACTCTTCAGTTAATATTGATGTTAGTTTTCCAATAGAAAAACTTAAAATATGGCTTCTACCAACTTTATGAGTTGTTCTGGAAGCTATGTCATCTCTTTTATACCCACCACCAAAGGATGGGGGTATATTCATTTTGTCATTCCGTTTGCAACACATCGAAATATCCGTTTCCGACCCTATAAAGTATTCTTGATCAGCGTAAAAATCGAAGACGATCTTGCCATGTCCGTCCGTCTGTCTGTTGAAATCACGCAACAGTCTTTACAAATAGAGATATTAAGCTGAAACTTTGCACAGATTCTTTTTTTGTCCATAAGCAGGTTAAGTTCGAAGATGGGCTATATCGGACTATATCTTGATATAGCCCCCATATAGACCGATCCGCCGATTTAGGGTCTTAGGCCCATAAAAGTTACATTTATTATCCGATTTTGCTGAAATTTGGGACAATAAAGTGTCTTAGGCCCTTCGACATCCTTCGTCAATTTGGACCAGATCGGTTCAGATTTGGATATAGCTGTCATATAGACCGATCCTCCGATTAAGGGTCTTAGGCCCTGAAAAGCCATATTTATTATCCGATTTTGCTGAAATTTGGGGCAGTGAGTTGCGTTAGGCCCTTCGACATCCTTCGTCAATTTGGCCCAGATCGGTTCAGATTTGGATATAGCTGCCATATAGATCGATCCTCCGATTGAGGGTCTCAGGCCCATAAATGCCACATTTATTATCCGATTTTGCTGAAATTTGGGACAGTGAGTTGTGTTAGGCCTTTCGACATCCTTCGTCAATTTGGCCCAGATCGGTTCAGATTTGGATATAGCTGCCATATAGACCGATCCTCCGATTTAGGGTCTCAGGCCCATAAAAGCCACATTTATTATCCGATATTGCTGAAATTTGGGACAGTGAGTTGTGATAGGCCGTCCACATCACTTCTCAATTTGGCCCAGATCGGTTCAGATTTGGATATAGCTGCCATATAAACCGATCCTCTGATTTAGCGTCTTAGGCCCATAAAAGTCACATTTATTATCCGATTTTGATGAAATTTGGGATAGTGAGTTGTGTTAGGTCCTTCCACATCCTTCGTCAATTTGGCCCAGATCGGTTCAGATTTGGATATAGCTGCCATATAGACCGATCTTTCGGTTTTAGGTTTTGGGGCCATAATAGGCGCATTTATTATCCGATATTGCTGAAATTTGGGACAGTGAGTTGTGTTAGGCCCTTCGATATCCTTCGTCAATTTGGCCCAGACCGGTTCAAATTTGGATATAGCTGCCATATAGACCGATCCTCCGATTGAGGGTCTTAGGCCCATAAAAGCCACATTTATTTTCCGATATTGCTGAAATTTGGGACAGTGAATTGTCTAAGGCCCTTCGACATCCCTCGTTAATTTGGCTCAGATCAGTGCAGATTTGGATATAGCTGCCATATAGACCGATTCTCCGATTTAGGGTCTTAGGCCCATAAATGCCACATTTATTATCCGATTTTGCTGAAATTTGGGACAGTGAGTTGTGTTAGGCCCTTCGACATCCTTCGTCAATTTAGCCTAGATCGGTCAAGATTTGGATATAGCTGCCATATAGACCGATCTCTCGGTTTTAAGTTTTGGGGCCATAATAGGCGCATTTATTGTCTGATTGTGCCGAAATTTGAGACAGAGAGTTGTGTTAGGCCCTTCGATATCCTTCGTCAATTTGGTCCAGATCGGTCCAGATTTGGATATAGCTGTCATATAGACCGATCCTCCGATTAATGGTCTTAGGCCCATAAATGCCATATTTATTATCCGATATTGCTGAAATTTGGGACAGTGAGTTGTGTTAGGCCCTTCGACATCATTCGTCAATTTGGCCCAGATCGGTTCAGATTTGGATATAGCTGCCATATAGACCGATCCTCCGATTGAGGGTCTTAGGCCCATAAAAGCCACATTTATTATCCGATTTTGCTGAATACCCGAAGTGGTGGGTATACAAATTTCGCCCCGGCCGAACTTAACGCCTTTTTACTTGTTTTTGTTTCAATTCATATAACATATTGTTAAAATTTTATTAAGAATTTCTTTTAGTTAAAAAAAAAGCACAAGCAAAAATTTTCCCCCCTTTGGTTTGCCCTTTAAAGTTTTTAAAGTCCATGAGATGCTTGCTGTTAATCACCTGAGGACTTTAAAGTTTTTACCCGGCATAAGCTATTTAACAATTCCATTGAAAATGTAGGTTTTAATTTTCCAAAATCCACTCATATCGCTAGTCCACCAAACAGTCCAACACAGTAAGCCTGGCGGTGATAAATTCGACTGCAAAAACTCTGCATACATTTACTGTGAATAAGGCTGAAAAGTCTGTTAAATTTTTACACAGCCTACATGCGTGGAGGCTGTGTTATAATTAACTGGCCTTACAAGTGTTTACTGGCGAAAACAAAAAAAAAACCAACTCAGGGAAGTTTTTCATTGAAGCACCGGCTTTATACGCAACGCCAAGCGGAATGGAGATTTCATTACTTAAATCTCTCTCTCACACACACACAGAAAAAGCGAAAACCAAGCAAAAAATGTATTTTAAAATGCTTACAAAAACCACCAAATAACAATTTTACTGTGTTGTTCGATTTTAAGTGAGCGTTAAAAAAATATGCATTTTATTCAATTGCTCATGGTTTTTCAATCATTTAATTTTATTCAGGGCCCGGTAGTGCAGCAGGCATTCCAAACATTCAAACGTCCGTCCGTCCCACCATTAAAGGCATTGTCCATGTGTTCTGTGTTATTTGTATGCGTTGTGCTTGCCTTTTTGTCTGGAATTTAGGTTAAATTCGCATTTCAATTGGCCCGTAAGTGATTTTTATGTAACAATTGCAACAACAATTGCAGCAGCAGCAACAACAACAACAACAACAACAATAACAAAATATAGTAACAATGCAAGTGCAATCTGCACACTGCGGCCTAACCACTCAGGCTCACATAATTGCTGAAAGGCTTCAACTCCAATGTTCATAAATATGCCAGCAAGTCAGCCAAGCAACCAGCTAGCCAAGCAGCCAGCAAGTCAGTTAGTCAGTCAGCCAACCAGCCAGCTTGTGAGCAAAGCTAAATAACCTGAATCGAGTTCAAAAGAACCCCAAACACTTTTTTCTGCTGTTAAATCCGTTTTATTTTAAATGCCGTTTGCTTTTGCGATTCCATAAAATGCATAAAACGACTCACTCAAAGGTTTTTGGCTTGAAAAACCATAGCCTCATTAACAACGAAAAGAAAGGAGTTTTTTTTTTAACCCCATTAGAGTATTCTTGCGCAAGGGAATTCCTTTGGTGTTTGATGTTAAAGGATACTCTTTTTTTGGAACGAGAGCAGTATGACAAATGTTTGAGGTAGGTAGGGTTCTTATAGGGTTAAACTCTCTGCTCTTCTTTTTTAGCTATGATTCATAATGGTTCTTAATCGGTCATAGTATTTGTATGGCAATTGGTATGGCTTATAATTGAAGTAGCATTTGAGTAGAGATTTGATGAAGAAACAGCCCATAACTGTTGCGAAGAAATAAAAACATAATGGTAACAAAAATTCTTTAAATAACGATTTAGAAATGGAGGACTAGAGCAAAAGCCACATATTCAATTTAAGGACCCAATTGAAGCTAAATTCCTACTGTCCCCATCTACTTATAATGAATCCAATAGCAAAAATTAAATTTTTTAGCATCCTGCCATAAACATGGTGCTTATTTGTGATGGTATGCTTATATAATTCCAGTAAGATTTATTTTTACCTTATATTAGTAGGGGACAGTAGGAATTGTTTTCTCCTCTGATCCTGTAAATGATTTGACAACAAATTTTTATGCCAATAAAATTTCCAAACAGACAAATTTTATCCAACGTCAATAAAAATTAAGTTTCAAACACATTTTTAGGTAAATAAAATTAAAAAAAATTTGAATGAAAAAAATTTTTATGAAAAAAATTTTAATGAAAAAAATTTTTATAAAAAAAAATGTTTAATAATAATACATTTTTAATAATAACATATGGCAGCTATATATGGAAACTCACTGTCACAAATTTCATCAAAATCGGATAATAAATGTGGCTTTTATAGGCCTAAGACCCTAAATCGGAGGATCGTTCTATATGGCAGCTATAACCAAATCTGAACCGATACGGGCCAAATTAACGAAGCATGTCGAATGGCCTTACACAACTCACTGTCCCACATTTCAGAAAAATCGGATAATAAATGCGCCTTTTATGGGCCCAAAGCCTTAAATCGAGAGATCGGTCTATATAGCAGCTGTATCCAAATCGCAATCGATCTGTGCCATATTGCACAAGTATGTGAAGGGTTTAACCTAATTCACTGTCCCAAATTTCGACGGCATCGGACAATAAATGCGCCTCTAATGGGCTCAAAACCTTAAATCGAGAGATCGGTCTATATGGAAGCTATATTCAAATCTGTACCGATCTGGGCCAAATTGACGAGGGATGTGGAAGGGCCTAGTACAACTCACTGTCACAAATTTCATCAAAATCGGATAATAAATGTGGCTTTTACGGGCCTAAGACCCTAAATCGGAGGATCGGTCTATATGGCAGCTATAACCAAATCTGGAGCGATCTGTGCCAAATTAACGTAGGATGTTGAAGGGCCTAACACAACTCACTGTTCCTAATTTCAAAAAAATCGGATAATAATTGTAGCTTTTATGGCCCCAAAACCTCAATTGAGATATCGGTCTATATGGCAACTATATCCAAATTGGGACTGATCAGGACCAAATTGAAGAAATATGTCAAAGGGCCTAATACAACTCACTGTCTCAAATTTCGGCGACATCCGATAATAAATGCGCCTTTTATGGGCCCAAAGCCTTAAATCGATAGATCGGTCTATATAGCAGCTATATTCAAATCTGGACCGATCTGGGGCCAAATTAACGAAGGATGTCGAAGAGCCTTAGACAACTCGCTGTCTCAAATTTCATCAAAATCGGGTAATAAATGTGCCTTTTATGGGCCTAAGACCCTAAATCGGAGGATCGGTCTATATGGCAGCTATATCCAAATTTATACCGATCTAGGCCGAATTGACGAAGGAAGTCGAGGGACTTAACACAATTCACTGTCCCAAATTTCAGAAATATCGGATAATAAATATAGCTTTTATGGGCCTAAGACCCTAAATCGGAGGATCGGTCTATATGGTAGCGATATCCAAATCTAGACCGATCTGTGCCATATTGCAGAAATATGTCGAGGGGTTTAACTTAGCTTACCGTCCCAAATTTTGACGACATCGGACACTAAATGCGCCTTTTATGTGCTCAAAACCTTGAATCGAGAGATCGGTCTATATGGAAGCTATCTTCAAATCTGGACCGATCCAGGCCAGATTGACGAAGGACGTCGAAGGGCCTAAGACAACTCACTGTCCCAAATTTCAGCAAAATCGGATAATAAATGTGGCTTTTATAAGCTTAAGACCCTAAATCCGGCGGATCGGCCTATATGGGGGCTATATAAAGATATAGTCCGTATAGCCCATCTTCCAATTTAACCTACTTATGAACAAAAAAAAGAATCTGTTCAAAATTTCAGCTCAATATCTCCAGTTTTAAAGACTGTAGCGTGATTTCAACAGACAGACGGACGGACATGGCAAGATCGTCTTAGATTTTTACGCTGATCAAGAATACTTTATAGTGTCGGGAACGGATATTTCAATGTGTTGCTAACGGAATGACAAAATGAATATACCCCCATCCTTCGGTGGTGGGTATAAAAAATTGTCTCTATACATAAAACTTGGGATAAATGTCCCTTATAAAATATGCTACAATCAAAAGGACAACATTACTATACCCCCCTATTCTTTTGTAAGCAATTTTGAATTACAATAATTTGTTCCTTAATTTTCCATATGTACCTCTTCTTCATGTAATTATCTTAAATTGCCCTTCCCACAGACCACTCTATTGTTTATTCTTAAAGATTTTAATTTGTTATGCCATGTTCGTCCTTTTATTGTGTTATAACTGTTGCGGCATTTAAGTGTATTTGTGTTGTGGCCCACCCACTCTCACCACCAACCCAACTCACACAATTATGTGGGAGGGAATTATGGTGTTAATGGTGGCCCAATTGTCATCATCACTATGCTGTTTGGAAGAAAAAAAATTCCAAATGTAGCGGGATCTCCTTCCCCAAAACTGGGGGTGCGAAGTGATTTTATGCTTTAATGGCACATTAAACACACTAAATGTTTTATGTCTCTTTTGGTCATTACATTGGGTCAGCAGGAGATGGGAGGGGGGTGGGGTGAGCCACTAAAGCTCAAATAGTAAACCAAGCCACGCAATGGCCACACACACACATGTGAGTTATGTGTTATGCTATGCTGCGACTAGAAATGTTCTGATTTGGTATGCTGGCAGTGTCATTCATTGCTAATGTCTGTCCTTCCATAATTATTAGTTTTTGATGTTAATTCTCAGATTACATTTTTATCTCCTTTGTGTGTGGGAGTAGTAAAATGCTTAGGGCTGCTT
>NW_026739345.1:0-32174 GCF_963082655.1 Stomoxys calcitrans
CTGAAAGCTGTTCAGTGGGCACAATAAGTTTATCAAATGAAAGGGTTTGAAGACCAGAAAACGAATCTTGTATTAAAATTTGGGTCCAAGCAACCAGCGCCCCCCCCCCCCCCCACCCAACGCCAAAACTCTTCTAAACAGATATAATCGATGTTCAGATCAATATGGGACTCAAATGAAAAGTATTAGGCAGTAGATTACAAATATGGCATAAAACATTAGGCCCAAGTAATGGGAGGTCGCCCACCCCCAAAAAACCCCAAATGGGCATATTAGCCGACCCTGGCTATATGGGACTCAAATGAAAGGTATTAGGGAGTAGATTACGAATATGATATTAAAATTTGCGTTCAAGTCTAAATGACGCTTTTCCTCCTAAAGATACGTCAAATGGTTTATTTGACCTATTATGACAATATTGAACTCAAATGAAAAGTATTTGAGAGTAGAAAACGGATTTAATATCCAATTTTGGAGCCAAGCGTTTTGGGGTACGCCCTAAAGCACCCCCTAAACTGAACTTCATTTCCGTTGGGAATAAAGAACGAATTTTATATCTATTTTCAGTGCAAAGTGCCAGTGGCCGCCCAGCCCCAAAACACCTTCCAAAAGGTTCATATTTACCGGCCATGGCAATATGGGACTCAAATTAAAGGGATTTGGAAGTGCAGCACAAATTTGATATCCATATTTAAGTCGAAATGTCTGAGGTGCCATCCCTCCCCTAATGAGAACATTACCCTAAGGAAGAGCATTACCACCAGGAATCGAAAAAGGGCAAATTCTCACACATCAATGAGTGCTTTGCGATTCAAGTTTAAACTCAATGATAAAGGACCTTTATTTATAGCCGAGTCCGAACGGTGTCCCGTAGTACAATACCTTTTTGGGGGAATTTTTTTAAATGACCATGCAAGGTAGTGTACCTCGCAAATGTCGAGAACATTATGAGGGGATAAACACTGATTTTATCCAATGTTCTCGCCAGGATTCGAACGCCTTCAGCGTCATAGGCTACAATGGAACGAATTCGATATCCGCCTTCAGGGCGAAGTGTCCCCACACTAAAAAGATATTAGAGAGTTAAAGAAAGCGCAGCGGAGCGGGCCCGGATCGGCTAGTATCCCATATATTCGTTCGTTCGTCTGATTTTCAGTAATATTGCAATAAAATGGTGCCTTGTTAACCGATTCTCTCGAAATTTGGCAGGAAGGATTTTCTTATGGCTCTCGACATTGCTGGCGAATTTCATAGAAATCGGTTTAAATTTGGATATAGCTCGGTCATTTGTTAACAGGTTCTCTTGAAATTTGGTAGGAAGGATTTTCTCTTGATTCATAACATTATTGGGTAATTTCATAGAAATCGGTTCAGATTTAGATATAGCTCTCGTATATATATATCGCCCGATTTTCAATCTTAGAGCCACTTCAAGCGCATTTATCGACTAATCTTGCCAAAACTTTGTGCAATGCTTTCTTCGACGACTTCCATAATGTCTATAAAGTTTGCTCGAAATCGGTTCAGATTTAGGTATAGCTCCCATATATATATTCGTCCGATTTGCAGTAATATTGCAATAAAATGGTCATTTGTTAATCGATTCTCTCGAAATTTGGCAGCAAGGATTTTCTCTTGACTCTCGACATTATAGATGAATTTCATAAAAATCGATTTAGATTTAGATATAGCTCTGACATATATATATAGCCCGATTTTCACTTCTAGAGCCACTGCAAGTGCATTTTTTGACCAATCTTGCCAAAATTTTGCACAACGCTTTCCTCGACAAGCACCACATTATCTGAGAAGTTTGCTTAAAATCAGTTTACAATTAGATATAGCTGCCATATATATGTTCGTCAGGTTTTGGGTAATTTTGCAATAATGTTGTCATTTGTGAACCGTAGTTATTGCAGGTCCATCAAACTTGGTTCAAAATGAGACATAGCTCCCACTATGTACCTATAGGATAGGTGTATGGTATAATAAAGTCAGCACTCCCCGACTCTTGCCTTTACTTACTGGGTTTTCGTCTATATATGTCGTAGCGGCATGATCTTCCCACTCTCCACTGTGCACTACTTTTGCAGCTACTCAACATTTGCAATAAAATAGTCTTGTTGTCAATGGCAATGTGTTTGGCCCCACTCTCTTTGACTACCAATGAACTCTCTCTCTCAAAAAAGGTAAACACATAGTGAAAGCAGCCTGTAGTGTTTGTTGTTGTTGTCGACTTAAGTGCATGGCTATAGATGCCGCCATTCAAAGTGCATAACAACTATTCAATGTGGGTCTCTTTTTGTAATAAATAAAGAAGCAAGTCTGAGAGGGAGAGAGGGAAAGAGAGGGAGAGAGATAGACATATGATTTTCAAGAGTAAGTCAGTGCGTAGCCTTATGGGTGGTTAAATCGGATTTTGACTACAAAAAAAAAACCATAAGTGAGTACTTCCAAATATTTGCAGCTGCATGCTGCAGCAAACCAACAAAAAAGCACAATAACAACCATGCAGCAATGTAAAGTATATGTATGTGAATAAATTTCATTAATTCAGGCTGGGCCAGTGACTCTTGTAGGGGGAATGTAAAACCTTCAGTACCTGTATATGTATGTGAATGAGTGAGGGTTTCTGAAACGCAGTTCTAGACATGTGTATGTGTGTAGGTGTACATGCATGCTGTTGTGAATCGTGCTATTTTATTATATTTCATTTAATTTCCATCCACCATTTTATTGAAAAATGAAATTATTTTTGTCTTTCTTTTTGTAGGTGGTCGTTGTTTGTGTACTCTTGCCAAAGCCGTATTTTCGTTTTTATTTTTAACCCTGTTTTTCCGCTTGATTGGTACTTATGTGCAACGAACATTTTTCATTTCATTCATAATACATTTCGTGAAAATCTACCATAAGCAACAAAAACAAAAAAAAAATGCCTTTTGCAAAGCATTTTACAGTATAAGGCAGAAGTATGTGTGCACTTTACAAATGTAATAGCAGGACTTAGTATTTCCATGGAAACCTTTTTGCATATGTGAAGACAGAGGCAACATACAGTTCAATAGAAAGTGAAATGTTTAGTTTGAATGGATGGGTGGAATATCATATATCAAACAAGTAAAAGCGTGCCAAGTTCGGGCGAGCCGAATCTTCGGAACCCACCACCATGGATTCTGCAACAAATTTATACAAAATAAAATTAGTTGAAGGACAGGAAGGAAATTCTACATACCATACTTCTGTCAAACCAGCAAAAATTAAAGCTTCTAGGAACCGAACAAGGATGATCAAGAGACCGGATTATATGGGAGCTATTTGAGGTTCTTGACTGATTTTGACCGTACTTGGCATATTAGTTAGAGGTCACAACAGAACACCACATGCAAAATTTCAGCCAAAATCGGAAGAAAATTTAGGCTTCCAACTAGAACACTATGTGCAAAATTTCAGCCAAATCAGATGCAAATTAAGGCTTCCAGGGCTCAAGAAGTTAAATCGGGAGATCGGTTTATATGGGAGCTATATCAGGTTATAGACCGAAATGAACCGTACTTGGCACCGATGTTGAGAGTCATAACAGAATACTACGTGCAAAATTTCAGCCAAATCGGACAAAAATTGCGGCTTCCAGGGGCTCAAGAAGTAAAATCGGGAAATCGGTTTATATGGGAGGTATATCAGGTTATAGACCTATATGAACCGTACTTAACACAGCTGTTGGAAGTCATAATAGAACACCATGTACAAAATTTCAACCAAATCGGATGAAAATTACGGCATAAGATATCCAATTTTCACCAGATTGTGGCGAAAGGGGGTTTACATATACACCCGAGGTGATGGGTATCCAAAGTTCGGCTCGGCCGAACTTAATGCCATTTTACTTGTTTATTGCAGTCTTATTCTGTCCTGATCGGCCTTCATTTATTATGCCCACCACCGAAAGATGGGGGTATATTCATTTTGTCATTCCGTTTACAACACATCGAAATATCCGACCCTATAAAGTATATATATTCTTGATCAGCGTCAAAATCTAAGACGATCTCGCCATGTCCGCCCGTCTGTCCGTCTTTCAGTTGAAATCACGCTACAGTCATTTAAAAAAAGATGTATTGAGCTGAAACTTTGCACAGATTCTTTTTTTGTCCATAAGTTGGTTAAGTTCGAAGATGGGCTATATCGGACTATATCTTGATACGACCCCCATATAGAACGATCCGCCGATTTAGGGTCTTAGACCCATAAAAGCCACATTTATTATCCGATTTTGCTGAAATTTGGGACAGTGAGTATTGTCAGGCCTTTAGACATCCTTCTTTAATTTGGTCCAGATTGGTCCAGATTTGGATATAGCTGTCATATTGACTGATCCTCCGATTTAAGGTCTCAGGCCCATTAAGGGCACATTTACTATCCGATTTTGCTGAAATGTGGGACAGTGAGTTGTGTTAGGCCCTTCGACAGCGCTCTTCAATTTGGCCCTGATCGGTTAAGATTTGGATATAGCTGCCATATAGACCGATCTCTCGGTTTTGGGGCTATAAAATTCGCATTTATTGTCCGATGTCGCTGAAATGTTCAATAATGACTTTATTTAGGCTTTTCGACGCCCTTATTCAATTTGGCTCAGATCGGTTCAGATTTAAATATAGCTGCCATATAGACCGATCCTCCGATTTAGGGTCTTAGACCCATAAAAGCTACAATTATTATCCGATTTTGCTGAAATTTGGGACAGTGAGTTGTGTTAGATTTTTTGACATCCTTCGTCAATTTGGCACAGATCGGTTCAGATTTGGATACAGCTGCCATATAGACCGATTCTCCGATTTAGGGTCTTAGACCCATAAAAGCTACAATTATTATTCGATTTTGCTGAAATTTGGGACAGTGAGTTTAGTTAGGCTTTTCGACACCCTTCTTCAGTTTGGCCCAGATCGGTTCAGATTTGAATATAGCTGCAATATAGACCGATCTCTCAATTTAAGATTTTGGGCCAATAAAATGCCCATTTTTTGTCCGATTTCGCCGAAATTTGGGACAGTGCTTTGTGTTCGAAATTTTTCTGCAACTTGGCCCAAATCTGTCCAGATTTGGATATAGCTGCCATATAGACCGATCTCTGGGTTTAAGGTTTAGGGCCCATAAAATAGCCATTTATTGTCCGATTTCGCCGAAATTTGGGACAGTGCTTTGTGTTAGGCTTTTCAACATTTTTCTGCAACTTGACTCAAATCGGTCCAGATTTGGATATAGCTGCCATGTAGGCCGATATCTTGATTTCAAGCCTTGGCCCCATAAAATGCGCATTTATAATCCGCTTTTACTGAAATTGGACACAGGGTCTTATGTTAGGCTTTTCAACATCCATGTCGTATATGGTTATCGGTTAATTTTTATTTTTCGATATAGCTACTGTTCTTATTAGTATTTGATCCAAATCGGAACATATTTCGATATGGGACATAAGGTATGCAATTTTCACCGGATTTTGATGATGGGTGTTTTACATACATACTCGTGGTGGTGGGTATCCAAAGTTCAGTTTTTGGCTAGGTTAGCGATGGCGATTGCCCTCTGACGCATCCATTCATTTCAATACAATTTATTTTCGGTGGCCCTACATGACAGTTTGGTGTTGTTTTTATTGGGAGGAAAGGGTCGGTCCCCTTGACGCTAAGACCTAAAAGACTATTTATTTGAGTCCTTTAATGTCGAGATCTACATGTCCGGCTGGTCGGCAGGTTATGGTACTTTTAAATACCTGGCATTTGATACCCATATTGCCCATATTGTTTTAGGGGGTGGGGGGACCCTCCCCCGACACTAATGGTGTCATTTTAATGCCAAGTTCGTACTCTACTCTTAAATAGCTTCCATTTGTTACCCATATTGTCCCATTCGCTAAACTTGTCAGTTCGGGTGGGTTTTGGAATGGGGCGTCCCCCCAGGTTATTTGACCCCTAAAATTTCGCTTAAATGGGTGCATCTATCTTCGAGATTTTGCGTTTTTGAAAATGGGGGTATGGGAGAGGGTCCGCCCATTGTTTTGGATGACTCGACGTTGTATGGATGTCGTTGTATGGATGTCGTTGTATATGGATGGATGGAAGTTTGTCTTGTGTCCAACTTTTCATGCGATTTCCACAAATTTTGGAACAAAAACTTTTACTAGGTTCTAGGTACTTGTATCATCCTATTTGAGCATTTATTCAGCGAATATAAGATTGGCCTTAACTGAATATGCGTATTCCTTTGGACCCGGCTGTAGTAGCAGTTCATGTTGTTAATGCACACAGTGCCTTGCCTTATTTACATATGGAGGGGCTTTTATCGAATTTTGTCAGCAACATGATTGTTAAGTGGATAACAAGTATAGTCACACAGAGCACATTAATAAAGGTCATAGACTTGAAGTTACAAAACATAATTAAATGGAACACTAAATTATTTCATGGACGTTTATATAAGGCTTTCTGAAACAACTAATAAGGACATTTTTAGATTTTTTTCAAACGAAAAATCTCTTTTTCAGAAAAATATCCTTCTAAAACCATTGTTTTTTGTATTACACCCACTCTCATATGTTCTGCGAATTGGTATTTCGCCCATTTTTTCATACGCATCGCATAATATCTCTACACCTGTCTGTAGGTATTTTTTTTTTATCATTTCAGTGCAAAGTAAGGAAAATTATATTAGTAAACATTTCATACAAATTCAAGAGCCATACTCAACATTTAACCATACCGCCCTCTTCGAAAGAGGACAAAAAAAGAGTATTCCTTTGAATGTATGGAAAAAAATGCGCTGATTGGGGATTTGCTTAAATTGTTGTCGCTAAAGTGGCCTTAAAACGAAAATACGAACGAAACAGGAAGATGTACACCATGCCCTTTCAACTGTTGCGAAGGCCAGCGTAGTACAGAGATTAGCATGTCCGTCTATGATGCTGTACGATTGGTTGTGACTGCTGGCGAGAACATCAGACAAATTTTCAACGGTGGTTATCCCCTCCTAATGCTAACGACATTTGTGAGATACTATGCCATGTTAAAACTTCACCTCAAAGAGGTGTCGCACAGCGGCACGCCGATCGGACCAGGGCTATGGAGTCGATCGGAGTCGAGTTTTTAGGGCCGTAGTCGAAGTCGGAGTTGGACTATTGAGTTCGGAGTTGAGCACATAAGCCCCGACTCCGAACCCTTCTCCGACTCCGGCTTAATACTTCGACTCCGACTAAGATTGCGACCAGGGGTCGGAGTCGAGAGCTAAATTTCGCAGCTCTGGTTCGGACCCGGCTATAATTAGGATGACCCTTATCATTGAGCTTAAACTTAAATCGTACAGCACTCGGTCATATGTGAGAAGTTTGTCCCAGTTCCTTATTTGAATATTGAATGGCATATTTGTAGCTGAAGCTGTTGGAGATGAAAGGGGGTTATTAATATTGACATTCTGTTGGCAAAAGCCTAGAAATTGGTCGATGATATTTGTAATTATTTTCAAATTGCTTTGATATTCCAAGCTTGTCTCTCCGTCCGCCCTTTTTGTGCCTCTCCGTCTGTCTCTATGTGTCTGTCTATTCGTATCTCCTTCCATTCAGCTGTCTGTACTTTGGTTTTCCCGTTCTTTCGCATCTCCCTTCCTCCCTTTGTTCTTTCTTTCGTTTCTCCATTCTTCCGTTTATTCGTCATTCCGTCCTTCGTTCCTTTGCCCATTCTTCCGTCAGTCGGTCCTTCTGTCAGCCGGCACCTCCGTTTGTCCGTCCTTTCATTTGTCCGACCTTTCGTTGCTCCGTCCTTTTTCTGTTTTTGGTCCATTCGTTTGTCCACAGTTTATTTGTACGCCCTTCCGCTTATCCGTTTATCCGTTCTTCTGTTTTTATACCCTCCACCATAAGATGGGGGGTATACTAATTTCGTCATTCTGTTTGTAACTACTCGAAATATTCGTCTGAGACCCCATAAAGTATATATATTCTTGATCGTCGTGACATTTTATGTCGATCTAGCCATGTCCGTCCGTCTGTCCGTCCGTCCGTCTGTCCGTCCGTCCGTCCGTCCGTCCGTCCGTCCGTCCGTCCGTCCGTCTGTCTGTCGAAAGCACGCTAACTTCCGAAGGAGTAAAGCTAGCAGCTTGAAATTTTGCACAAATACTTCTTATTAGTGTAGGTCGGTTGGTATTGTAAATGGGCCATGTCGGTCCATGTTTTGATATAGCTGCCATATAAACCGATCTTGGGTCTTGACTTCTTGAGCCTCTAGCGTGCGCAATTCTTATCCGATCAGAATGAAATTTTGCACAACGTGTTTTGTTATTATATCCAACAACTGTGCCAAGTATGGTTCAAATCGGTCCATAACCTGATATAGCTGCCATATAAACCGATCTTGGGTCTTGACTTCTTGAGCCTCTAGAGTGCGCAATTCTTATCCGATTGGAATGAAATTTTGCACGACGTGTTTTGTTATGATATCCTACAACTGTGCCAAGTATGGTTCAAATCGGTCCATAACCTGATATAGCTGCCATATAAACCGATCTTGGGTCTTGACTTCTTGAGCCTCTAGCGTGCGCAATTCTTATCCGATCAGAATGAAATTTTGCACAACGTGTTTTGTTATGATATCCAACAACTGTGCCAAGTATGGTTCAAATCGGTCCATAACCTGATATAGCTGCCATATAAACCGATCTTGGGTCTTGACTTCTTGAGCCTCTAGAGTGCGCAATTCTTATCCGATAGGAATGAAATTTTGCACGACGTGTTTTGTTATGATATCCAACAACGGTGCCAAGTATGGTTCAAATCGGTCCATAACCTGATATAGCTGCCATATAAACCGATCTTGGGTCTTGACTTCTTGAGCCTCTAGAGTGCGCAATTATTATCCGATTGGAATGAAATTTTGCACGACGTGTTTTCTTATTATATCCAACAACAGTGCCAAGTATGGCTAAAATCGGTCCATAACCTGATATAGCTGCCATATAAACCGATCTTGGGTCTTGACTTCTTGAGCCTCTAGAGTGCGCAATTCTTATCCGAATGGAATGGAATTTCGCACGACGTGTTTTGTTATGATACCCAACAATTGTGCCAAGTATGGTTCAAATCGGTCAATAACCTGATATAGCTACCATATAAACCGATCTTGGGTCTTGACTTCTTGACCCTCTAGAGGGCACAATTCTTATCCGATTTGAATGAATTTTTGCACGAAGTATTTCGTTATGATATCAAACAACTGTGCCAAGTATGGTTCAAATCGGTTCATAAACTGATATAGCTGTCATATAAACAAATCTGGGGATTTGATTTCTTGAGCTTCTAGAGGGCGCAATTCCTATCCGATTTGGCTGAAATTTTGCATGACGTATTTTATTTTTACTTTCAACAACTGGGTCAAATAAGGTTCAAATCGGTTCATAACCTGATATAGCTGCCATATAAACCGATCTGGGATCTTGACTTCTTGACCCCTAGAGGTCGCAATTATTATCCGATATGCCTGAAATTTTGTACGATGGATCCTCTCATGACCATCAACAAACGTGTTTATTATGGTCTGAATCGGTCTATAGCCCGATACAGATCCCATATAAATCGTTCTCTCTATTTTACTTCGTGAGCCCCAATGGGCGCAATTCTTAAACGAATTGGCTGAAATTTTACACAGGCCTCCAACATATAATTTAATTGTGGTCCGAACCGGACCATATCTTGATATCGTTTTAATAGCAGAGTAACTCTTTTCTTATATCCTTTTTTGCCTAAGAAGAGATGCCGGGAAAAGAACTTGACAAATGCGATCCATGATGGAGGGTATATAAGATTCGGCCCGGCCGAACTTAGCACGCTTTTACTTGTTCTTTGTTCTATTTTCAGTCCTTTCGAATGTCCTTCGTTTCTTTGCACATTCTTTCAACTGTCGGTCCTTCCGCTTGTCCGTCCATCCATTTTTCTTTTTTTCGTCTTTCAGTTTGTCCATCCTTCAGTATTCATTCTGTTTGTCTGATCTTCCGTATGTACCTCTTTTTATTTTTCGTTTATCCGTTTGTCCACTTTTTATTTGTAGGCCCTTCCGTTTTTTCCTTCCGTCCGTTTGTCTGTCCTACCGCTTATCCCTCCCTCTGTTTTCCGTCATTCTGTTCTCTGTTCTTCCGAATGCAAGTCATTCTGCTTGTCCGTCCTTCCGTTTGGCTCTCTTCCGGTTAGTACGCCCTTCCGTTTTTTCCTTCCATCCATTTCAGTATGCCTTCATTCTGTTTGTCCGATCTCCCGTATGCCCCTCTTTCGGTTTTTCGTCCATCCGTTTGTCCACCTTTTATTTGTACGCGATTCCGGTTTTTCCTTCCGTCCGTTTGTCTGCCCTACCGCTTATCCCTCCCTCTGTTTTCCGTCGTTCTGTTTTCTGTTCTTCCGAATGCCCGTCCTTCTGCTTGTCCATCCTTTCGTTTGTCTCTCTTTCGGATAGTACGCCCTTCTGTCTTTCCTTCTATCCATTTGACAGCCCTTCCGTTTATCCGTCCTTTTATTTTCCTTTGTTCTCTTTTCCGTTCTTCCAAGTGTCGGTCGTTTCTTAGCCAATTCTTTTGTCTGTTGGTTCTTCCGTTTGTCCGTCATTCCATTTGTCCGTTCTTCCATTTGCCCGTCCTTCAGTTTGACAGGCCTTCGCTATGCCTTCTTCCGGTTTTTCTGATTTTCCGTATGTCCCTCTTTATTCTTTCGTCCATCAGTTTGTCAACGCCCTTTCGGTTTTTCCTTCCATCCGTTTCTCTTCCTTACCGCTTATCCGTCCCTCTGTGCTCTTTTCTGTCCTACCGAAAGCCCGTTCTTTAATTTTTTTTCCATTCATTTTACCGCCCTTCTGTATATCCATCCTTCTCTTTTCTAAGCTTCTGAATGTCCATCTTTTCTTTGCCCATTTTTTCGTCTGTCGGTTCTTCTGTTTGTCCGTCCTTTCATTTGTCCGTCCTTCTGTTTGTCTGTCCTTCTATTTGGCTGACCTTCAGTATTTCTTCATTCTGTTATTTCGTATGTCCCTCTCGTCAGCTTATCCGTCCTTCTGTTTTCCGTCGTTCTGTTTTCCGTCGTTGGTCCGTCCTTCCGTTTGTCCATCCTTCCGTATGTCCGTCCTTCCGTTTGTCCGTCTTTACGTTTGTCCGCCCTTCCATTTGTCCGTCTTTCCGTTTGTCTGTCCTTCCGTTTTTCCGTCCTTACGTTTGTTCGTCCTCCCGTTTGTCCATCCTTCCGTTTGTCCGTCCTTCTGTTTGTCCTTCCTTCCGTTTGTCCGTCCTTCCATTTGTCCGTCTTTCCGTTTGTCTGTCCTTCCGTTTGTTCGTCCTTCCGTTTGTCCATCCTTCCGTCCGTTCTTCCGTTTGTCCGTTCTTCCGTTTGTCCGTCCTTCCATTTGTCCGTCTTTCCGTTTGTCTGTCCTTCCGTTTTTTCATTCTTCCGTTTGTCCGTCTTTCCGTTTGTCTGTCCTTCCGTTTGTCCGTCCTTCCGTTTGTTCATCCTTCCGTTTTTCCGTCCTTCCGTTTGTGCGTCCTTTCGTTTATCCATCCTGACGTTTGCCTGTTCTTCCTTTTGTCCGTCCTTCCGTATGTCCGTCCTTCCGTTTGTCCATCCTTCAGTTTGTCCGTTCTTCCGTTTGTCCATCCTTCCGTTTGTCCGTCCTTCCTTTTGTCCATCCTTCCGTTTGTCCGTTCTTCCTTTTGGCTGACCTTCCGTATGTCCCTACTTCTCTTTTTTTGTTATTCTGAATGTCCGTACTCTGGTTTACCCATTCCTTTGTTTGATATGGATTTAATATAAACCGGCCTCTTGCTTTGACTTCTGTAAAATTTTGTTTTTTTTCCGTGCATTGGCTAATGAAAAGTTCCACAGATGGGAAGTCTTCCACAGATGGGAAGTCTTACCTTTTGAGTTACCAAAGTTATGTTAAAGTGATGTACTAAATATGGGCAAAATTGAAGTCACGGCCTTATAAAAGGAAAATGCCAATGCAATGCCCCATCCACATATTAAAATTTTGTTTCCTCCTTCTTTTATCAAAATTCCATTTGCGGCATATGCATGAGTTAACGACGCAGTTGTTTTTTTTTTTCTCCTTAACCCCTAGGCCTTCTTTAGGGAAGTGGTGTTTTTATGTCACTTCTTGGAAGCGTGAATATATTTTTCATATGAGTGGCAATGCTGTTGCTGCCTCCAAGTTAAGTGGAAATGTAGTTGGATTATTGATTTTGTTGTTCTCTAGAATGCTGAAAACTCATTTTTTTTTTTCTTGCATAGCACGCACGATCAAGCATTTCAGTTGAGTTGTAATTTTTTTCTTTCATTTTGACTATCCATTTAAATATTTGTTAAGATATTGAATGTGTTGTTGGTATTTGCATATGGAGGGGAGAAATATTCGTTTATCAATTTTCACTAGAATTTGGTGGATTCTTTGGCATTTAACTGTTTTTTTTTTTTTTGGGTATATTTGTTAGGTAAGTCACTCACGTACATGCATGTGCTGGTTCGTTTTAAATTGACTCACGATTGATGATATTATTTAATTTAGGATTATTTCATTTTGCACCCTTTTGCGTGACGCCTCATAAAATGGCTGTGTGCCATTTTGCGTGCACGTTATTTATGATGCTGTCATGACAATGTCAACGAAGGTGATAATGGGTAATGCTTGTTATTGAGTGTTTTTTTTCTTTTTTTGTCAAGTGGAGGCATTTTTTCCTTGTCAGCGGTAAATGAATGAGAGGTGTTCTGTGGAAGTACAATAAACGGGTTAAGTTTGCGAAAAGAATTTTAAAATGTCACCGAAAAAAGCACAAGTCAAAGTGGCATAAGTTGTAGTCGGCCCAAGTTTAGGGTACACAGTGCCATGTCTATACAACTGATACAAATTTCGTTGAAGTTGCGTGAGAAATGAGCATTTTATGTGCCCAAAAGTGAAAAAAAAAACAAGGTATTACCTCAACCATATTGGGCAGGTAGATGGGAGGGTCCAAAATAGCTTACTGTTGCCAGCTGAAATTTTGCACATGTATTAGGACGCCACACGAAACATCTCATGCTAAATTTGATCGGACCAAAATTGTGCCTTCAACAACCTTAATAGGTCAAATCGGATAGAAGTTATATATGGAAGCTATATCTAAATCTGAACCGATTTCGATGAAATTTTGCACACGCATACTCCACACGAAAAATCTCATGCTAAATTTGGTAAAGATCGGACCAAAATTGTGGCACCTACAGCTTTAAAAGGGCATATCGGATGAAAGATATATATGCGAGCTATATCTAAATCTGGACAGATTTCAATGAAAATTTGCATACGTATTGGGACGTCAAAAAAAAAAACACTTTGTGTCAAATTTTGTAAGGATGGGACCAAAATGGTGGTTTCTAGAGCTTTAAAACGGCAAATCGGATGAAAGATATATATGGGAGCTATATTTTAATCTGGACCGATTTTTTTTTCAAATCCAATAGCGTTCGTCCTTGGATCAAAAAAGAGACTTATGCAACATTTTGTGAAAATCGGACAATAAATGCGACCTGTACCTAGATTACAAGAACACATGGACAGACAGACGGACGAACAGACGGACATAGCTAAATCGAAACAGGAAGTGATTCTAAGCCGATCCGTATGTTAATCGATAGGTCCAGCTCTTCTCCTTCTTAGAGTTGCAAACAAATGCACAAATCTATGGTACCCTATACCACAGTGGTGGTCCGTCCGTCCCTCCGTCCGTCCCTCCGTCCGTCCCTCCGTCCGTCCCTCCGTCCGTCCCTCCGTCCGTCCCTCCGTCCGTCCCTCCGTCCGTCCCTCCGTCCGTCCCTCCGTCCGTCCCTCCGTCCGTCCCTCCGTCCGTCCCCCCGTCCGTCCCTCTGTCCGTCCCTCTGTCCGTCCCTCTGTCCGTCCCTCTGTCCGTCCCTCTGTCCGTCCCTCTGTCCGTCCCTCTGTCCGTCCCTCCGTCCGTCCCTCCGTCCGTCCCTCCGTCCGTCCCTCCGTCCGTCCCTCCGTCCGTCCCTCCGTCCGTCCCTCCGTCCGTCCCTCCGTCCGTCCCTCCGCCGTCCCTCCGTCCGTCCCTCCGTCCGTCCCTCCGTCCGTCCCTCCGTCCGTCCCTCCGTCCGTCCCTCCGTCCGTCCCTCCGTCCGTCCCTCCGTCCGTCCCTCCGTCCGTCCCTCCGTCCGTCCCTCCGTCCGTCCCACCGTCCGTCCCTCCGTCCGTCCCTCCGTCCGTCCCTCCGTCCGTCCCTCCGTCCGTCCCTCCGTCCGTCCCTCCGTCCGTCCCTCCGTCCGTCCCTCCGTCCGTCCCTCCGTCCGTCCCTCCGTCCGTCCCTCCGTCCGTCCCTCCGTCCGTCCCTCCGTCCGTCCCTCCGTCCGTCCCTCCGTCCGTCCCTCCGTCCGTCCCTCCGTCCGTCCCTCCGTCCGTCCCTCCGTCCGTCCCTCCGTCCGTCATCAAATGAAAAGTATGCGAGAATAGATAACGAATCTGGCGTACAAATTCATGTCGTTATGTCGTTGTAAAGGGGGCCACCCCCACAAAAACGACCAAAATGGGGACATTAGCCAATCCGATATAGCTGCCATATAAACCTATCTGGGGCCTTGACTTCTTGACAAAGTCTAGAGCAATTTCTATCCGATTTGGCTTAAATTCGGCTTGAGACATTCTTTTATGACTTCCAACAACTATGCTGAGTATAGTCGAAATCGGTCCATAACCTGACATAGCTGTCATATAAACCTATCTGGGGCCTTGACTTCTTGAGCGTCTAGAGTGCGCAGTTCCTATCCGATTTGGCTGAAATTTTGCGTGAGGTGTTTTGTTATGGCTTTTAACAACTGTATTAGGAATGGTTTAATTCGGTCCATAACCTGATATAGCTACCATATAAACCGATCTTGAATCTTGATTTCTTAAGCCACCAGAGGATGCAATTATTATCCGATTTGGCTGAAATTTTGCGTGGGGTGTTTTGTTATGACTTCCAACAACTGTATTAGGAATGGTTCAAATCGGTCCATAACCTGATATAGCTGCCATATAATCCGATCTTGAATCTTGACTTCTTGAGCCACTAGAGTCATATAAACCGATCTGAGGACATGACTCCTTGAGCTTCTAGAGGGCGCAATTCCTATCCGATTTGGCTGCAATTTTGCATGACGTATTTTAATATGGCTATCAACAACTGTGCCAAGTATGGTTCAAATCGGTTCATAACCTGATAAAGCTGCCATATATACCGATCTGGGGTCTTGACTTCTTGAGCCTCTAGAGGGCGCAATTCTTATCCGATTTGAATGAATTTTGGCACGACGTGTTTTGTTTTGATATCCAACAACTGTGCCAATTATGGTTCAAATCGGTTCATAACCTAATAAAGCTGCCATTTATACTGATCTGTGATCTTGATTTCTTGGGCCTCTAGAGGTAGCAATTATTATCCGATTTGCCTGAAATTTTGTACGACGGATCCTCTCATAATCATCAATGTACATGTTTATTATGGTCTGAATCGGTCTATAGCCTGATACAGCTCCCATATAAACCGATCTCTCTATTTTACTTCTTGAGCCTCCAAAGGGCGCAATTCTTATTCAAATTGGTTGACATTTTACACAGGTCTTCAACATATAATTTAATTGTGGTCCGAACTGGACCATATCTTGATATCGCTCTAATAGCAAAGCAAATCTTTTCTTTTATCCTTATTTTGCCTAAGAAGTGATGCCGGGAAAAGAACTCGACAAATGCGATCCATGGTGGAGGGTATATAGGATTCGGCCCGGCCGAACTTAGCACGCTTTTACTTGTTAAGTCTTTACCTTGATTTCGTTTTTCAATTTTTCTACTATATTAGATACTAATTTATGAGTAGATGGGAACAGTAGGAATCACTATATTCAATTCACCCATTCAAACACACACACACACACACTCTCTCATTCGCAAATATTGACAAATGCTGCATACATATGTACATACGATTTATTTGCGATTGCCACTAATTTATGACATTTAAATTGTTAAGTTAATATTTTAATGAGCCTATCTCGGTCATATTATTGCAGCAGCAGCAGCATTTGCACCAACAACAACAACAGCAAAAAATATGTCGCTATTAATTTGCACTTCATTGTGTTATTTTTATCGAATTTCATTCGATTGCAGCAAATTACTAAATTAGCAACAATTATACCGGAAAGCAAAATATAATTCGTTACACATTTAGGCATATTTATTGAGTGCGAGAGTATGGGTGGGTGGGTATATGTGTGTGTGTGTGTGTGTGTGTGGGTACTATTGTATACGTGCCGAATTTTAATTTTATAAATCCAATTCACATAGTACCATGTATTGACATTCATTTTATTTATTGCCATTTAGTTTAATTTAATCTACATAATTAAATAAATTAAATCATATGCGGTGGTTTTTTTTTTCGTGCATTGCTTTAAACTGTACAACGAGTTAAAGGTGAATTTATGGGTTGCCCAAAAAGTAATTGCGGATTTTATATTTTTATTTTTATAGCATTTTTAATAAAACTTAGAATGAACTTTAATCAAATATACTTTTTTTACACTTTTTTTCTAAAGCAAGCTAAAAGTAACAGCTGATAACTGACAGAAGAAAGAATGCAATTACAGAGTCACAAGCTGTGAAAAAATTTGTCAACGCCGACTATATGGAAAATCCGCAATTACTTTTTGGGCAACCCAATAATTGCGGATTTTTCATATAGTCGGCGTTGACAATTTTTTTCACAGCTTGTGACTCTGTAATTGCATTCTTTCTTCTGTCAGTTATCAGCTGTTATTTAAGCTTGCTTTAGAAATGAAGTGTAAAAAAGGTATATTTGATTAAAATTCATTCTAAGTTTTAATTGAAAATGCATTTACTTTCTTTTAAAAAATCCGCAATTACTTTTTGGGCAACCCAATATATTCGAAGTTCATGGCAATATGGCCTATGGGCCAAAACTCTACTTCCCAAAGTAAAAGGCTGTGTATGGGGTTTTTATCTGCATATTAATTCATTTTGGTTTTTATACACCCCACCATGGGATGAAGAAAAACAAGTAAAAAGGCGTTAAGTTCGGCCGGGCCGAACTTTGGATACCCACCACCGCGGGTATATATGTTAACCACATTTCGTCAAAATCCAGTGAAAAATGTATACCTTATGCCCCATAGCAGCTCTATAGATATCATCCGATTTAGACCAAATGTTTATAAGTACAAGTCATTGTTCAACCGAGAGATCGGTCTATATGGCAGCTATATCCAAATCTGAACCGATCAGGGCCAAATAGAAGAAAGATGTCGAAGTGCCTAAGGCAAATCACTGTCCCAAATTTCAGCAAAATCGTATAATAAATGTGGCCTTTATGGGCGGAGGTTCGGTCTATATGGCAGCTATATCCAAATTTGGACCGATCTGGGCCAAATTGACGAAGGATGTCGAAGGGCTCAACGCAACTCACTGTCCCAAATTTCAGCAAAATCGGATAATAAATGTGGATTTTATGGCCCTAAGACCATAAATCGGAGGATCGGTTTATATGGCAGCTATATCCAAATTTGAACCGATCTAGGCCAAATTGACGAAGGATGTCGAAGGGCTCAACGCAACTCACTGTCCTAAATTTCAGCAAAATCGGATAATAAATGTGGCTTTTATGGGCCTAAGACCATAAATCGGAGGATCGGTCTATATGGCAGCTATATCCAAATCTGGACCGATCTGAGCCAAATTGACGAATTATGTTGAAGGGCCCAACGCAACTCACTGTTCTAAATTTCAGCAAAATCGGATAATAAATGTGGCTTTTATGGGCCTAAGACCCAAAATCGGCGGATCGGTCTATATGGGGGCTATATCAAGATATAGTCCGATATAGCCCATCTTCGAACTTAACCTGCTTATGGACAAAAAAAGAATCATTGCAAAATTTCAGCTCAATATCTCAATTTTTAAAGACTGTAGCGTGATTTCAACAGACAGACGGACGGACATGTCTAGATCGTCTTAGATTTTTACGCTGATCAAGAATATATATACTTTATAGGGTCAGAAATGGATATTTCGATATGTTGCAAACGGAATGACAAAATGAATATACCCCCATCCTTCGGTGGTGGGTATAAAAATCATCATAACTGATGTGTAGTTATGACCTAGAATTACCAATGGCTTCAGGTCGCATCACATTTGGATATGACTGTTATATAGACAAATCTTCCGATTTCATATCCTCTTTACATGCTTGAACTTCTACCACCTTACATAGTAATTGGGGATTTCAAATCTCGAGCAGTGAAATGGGGCATGCCAACGACCAACTTCATAGGAAGACGAGTTCTAGACATGGTAGCAAGAATGGGTTTACTTGTAATAAACAGAGAAAACGTGCAAGCTTTAGGCGACCTGGTTACGATGACACTATACCGGACATCCCCTTGCGGCTGAAGAAATCATCGCAAAGATTACAAAGTAGAGTGTACTGGAAACTTACACAGCAAGCGACCACCATTATTAGGGGATGAGGGAATGAGCACAAATACATGAAGGTGAAACACGACACCTCGAAACTCCTAGCGGAAATTGACGCCGGCAAACCTAGCGGTCACAGCACGCACTAGACGTTCTGTCGGCAGTGGAACGAGTGATGGGCATCATAGAGAGCATATGCAAAAAATCCATAGTACACTGGTAGAATGACGATATAGCTGAGACACGAAATGTTTGCTCGCCTACGTCTCCAAAACAGCTTGCGAAATTATTTGCCAATAATAAGTCGCATTTATTTCGATGCCGGGTTAGAGGAAAACGATTGGGGGAGCAACTACCGGCGGTCACAGCTGCCCATACCATCACTTGAGATGGAATGCTACTTCGGGTGGCGGTTCGTAGGTTCAAACTCTCTAATGCGGGCTCGGCGAGTAAGTAAACAACTGCATCAAACTAAGACGCAGATATACGGGAGTTCGCGGCAGAAGCACGACTGAGACAGCACAAGCCCTATATAAACAAAGAATAATGGATGAGAATTGTAATGCTATTGGAGCTATATCAACTTATAGTCCGATTCGGACCATAAATTAATTGAATGCAGAAGAATTGTGAAAAATGTCAGCCAAATCGAATAAGAATTGTGCCCTTAGGGGCTCAATAAATAATATCGGGAAATCGGTTTATATGGGAGCTGTATCAAGCTATGAATAGATTCAGACCACATTTGACACGTGTATTGAAGGTCGTGGGAGAAGCCGATGTGCAAAATTTCAGCCAAATTGCATAAGAATTGCACCCTCTAGAGGCTCAAGAATCCAAGATCGGTTTATGTGGCAGCTATTGGGTTGCCCAAAAAGTAAATGCGGATTTTTTAAAAGAAAGTAAATGCATTTTTAATAAAACTTAGAATGAAATTTAATCAAATATACTTTTTTTACACTTTTTTTCTAAAGCAAGCTAAAAGTAACAGCTGATAATTGACAGAAGAAAGAATGCAATTACAGAGTCACAAGCTGTGAAAAAATTTGTCAACGCCGACTATATGAAAAATCCGCAATTACTTTTTGGGCAACCCAATATATCAGGATATGAACCGATTTGTATCATATTTGGCACAGTTTTTGGAAATCAGAACAAAATACCACGTGAAAAAATCGGATGAGAATTGCGCCCTTTAGTTGCTCAAGAAGTCAAGATCCAACATGGGTTTAAATGGGAGCTATATCAAAAAATGGGCCGATATGGCCCACTTAAAATCCCAACCGACCTACACTGATAGAAAGTATTTGTACGAAATTTCAAGTGCCTAGATTTCCTTCTACGAAAGTAAGCGTGCTTTCGACAGAGAGACGGACGGACAGATGGACATGGCTAGATCGATTTGAAATGTCATGACGACCAAGAATATACATACCTTATGGGTCTTTGACGAATACTTCGAGGTGTTACAAACAGAATGACGATATTATAATACTCCCATTCTATGGTGGAGTGTATAAAAATATCCCAGTGGTAGTGGATATGCGCCTAGACTACATACGGGTGAAGACCAAGATATAGTTCAAATATCTTGGCATCCAACGGAAAATAAAACTTACCTATCTAAAGCAAATCCGGCAAAGGCCGCGAGGATAACGGCGCAACATAGGCAACTGATTCTTGTTTGAATCGTTGAGTGAAGCGGACGTTTTGTTGTTTCGCTCCTCAAGAATTTTCCTGTAACTATTGGGTTGCCCAAAAAGTAATTGCGGATTTTTTAAAAGAAAGTAAATGCATTTTTAATAAAACTTAGAATGAACTTTAATCAAATGTACTTTTTTACACTTATTTTCTAAAGCAAGCTAAAAGCAACAGCTGATAACTTGCAGAAGAAAGAACTCAATTACAGAGTCACAAGCTGTGAAAAAATTTGTCAACGCCGACTATATGAAAAATCCGCAATTACTTTTTCTGCGGTGGTTATCCCCTCCTAATGCTGGCAACATTTGTGAGGTACTATGCCATGTAAAACTTCTCTCCAAAGAGGTGTCACATTGCGGCACGCCGTTCGGACTTGTCCATAGAAAGGAGGCCCCTTATCATTGAGCTTAAACTCGAAACGGACTGTACTCATTGATATGTGAGAAGTTTGCCCCTGTTCCTTTGTGGAATGTTCATGGGAAAATTTGCATTTGCAGTAATAGGTCATTATTTTTGGAAGAAAAATTTTAGTCACTCAAGGATAGCTGCGACAGAGGTATCCATTAGGCGGTTGATGCGTCTGCGTCTGTTCACAGTGAAGCGGCAGATCTAGAGCCCGGGAGTAGGCTTAGAATGGACAGCAACGACCCAACAGCTGCGGTGGGGGTGTCAGGCAGTAGCATGATGTCCGCTACTGAAACCTTGACTGGTGGAGTGGCTGCTCCAGGCTCCACTAGCCGACAGACGACTGGTCAGCAATGTCTTTTGACGTAGACACCTGGTTCGAGTCTTAAGGACAAGGCGGAACCTATTCGTTCTTCGCATGCCTATATAATGCCTAGGCAAAACCAACACGCTCTTTAATAAGTTGGAATAATAGAAGACGCATCGCTCTCAGTTTTATTGTGAGGCTTGGTGCGACTGATCGTAAGACTCTCACTAATAGGGAGAGAAACTCCCTACATTGGGCATTCACTGCACAGAATACCCCAAAGACTACACGTCTAGATTGGGAAACTGCCCGCAGTCAGCCAAAAAGGCTCCGATCAACTGGAGGCCATCCCATGCCTAAAAGAACTCGGGCGAACAATACTAAGATGAGTTCAAGAACCTTTGCTAATGTCTCTTGGGACAGTTTGGCTATGGCAGTTGTCGACAAGGGAGAAGAACAGAGTAGAATACGTAGGAATAATTAGAGAGGGATGTCAATGGGCAGTATACTCCGATGTCCTTGCGGAATTTCCTGGATCTTATCCAGTTTGTGACAATGCAGGCTGGTATCGAACTAATTGCCTTTGGGGAACAACGCTCAATTGAAATGTATGGTTGTGCGCCAAAAAAGATTGGTGAGATATGGTCAGGTGCAGCACTAGAAGGAAGATAATTTTTCTCGACCAATGGCGCATGCTTGGATACGAAGGATGCCCTCAGATCCTGAATCGATACTCGGAAGACTAAGGGAATGTAATGCCAATCTTTCAACCACCGACTGGATGATTGGTAGATTGAATGAGGCTGATGCTGAATGGAGACATGTAGTATTCATACTAAACTCCGCCTGTCTCGCAGACCTCAACAAGTCCGAAGCGGTTGCATCCTACGGATTCAACACGTTGAAACTGAAGGTCTATAGAAGTGGTGGGGTTGGGGAAGCAAGAGACGACTCTGCAGTTGTTTCCGGACACTTGCCTAGGGAACTATCGACCACATCGTTAAAGTCTGGAGGATTGCAGGAGATTGCAAATCCACCTGCCACAATTGAGACAGGAGGTGATTGCATCGTAATTGGACCCGACAAGCCCTGTATGGGCTCAGAAAGTACTTCGACAATAGCAGAAATCGTCCACACCGCAAGTGCCCAGTGCGTACGGAAGCTCATCATGACAAGTTATAACGCATCTTGTGAGAATGAACTCCCGGTGGAGTCATAAGGCGAGGCTAACACAACAGTGGTGGAAGTTCTGAATCATGACTATGGTCCCGTTTCTACAGATAAATCTCCAGCATTGTATAGCCGCTTCGGTGGCACTCAAGGTCCTCCTGATGCCAGGGGTATTTGACTTGGTTCTTATCCAGGAACCATGGTCGTGTGGAGTAATGGTTCGTGGACTAAGATTTCCGGGATTTAAACTCCTCAAAGGTTCGGGAAATGGGAGGCAAAGAGCATGTATTCTTGCAAAGAGTAGACAAAATGTTTTTTCTTCTTCCGTCGCTAAGCACTGAGGATTCAATAGTAGACAGCCTTGAAACAAATAAGTCTCATTACTGGCTGGCTTCCTTATATATGGCACACGATTCAGAGACGCCGCCTTCAAACCTTCAGTTGCTGGTTAAAGCCGCTTCTGCAGGGACAAAGAGCCTCATTGTGGGAAGTGATGCACAGGTTCGGATGTCAGCGAAAGGGGTGAGCTGCTTATCGAATATATTTTAAGTAGCAATCTGGCGATTTGTAATAAAGGGGATACATCGACCTTTATTACCAGGTACAGGCAGGGGGTACTAGATATTATTGGGTTGCCCAAAAAGTAATTGCGGTTTTTTTAAAAGAAAGTAAATGCATTTTTAATAAAACTTAGAATGAACTTTAATCAAATATACTTTTTTTACACTTTTTTTCTAAAGCACGCTAAAAGTAACAGCTGATAACTGACAGAAGAAAGAATGCAATTACAGAGTCACAAGCTGTGAAAAAATTTGTCAACGCCGACTGTATGAAAAATCCGCAATTACTTTTTGGGCAACCCAATACCTATGTATCCGAAGATTAAAATGGAAGAATATGCGACTGGGAACTGTTGGATGACCACTACTTCTCTGGTCATCGTTATATTTGTTTCAGCCTTGGAGAAAATCCTGCAGTGGTGGTCCCTCGGGTAAACAGAAGAAAGGCGGATTGGGATAAATTTCGGTAAAAATTGTGCACTTCTATCCCTTCGAAACAAGTAAAGCATGTGAAAACTGCGGTGGATATAGACATAGTGGCCAAGCGGATCAAGAAGGCCCAGAATGACTCGCTTGTGTCAGCATGTCCTAGTGCCAACGCAAGGGGCAAACAGCGACCGCCATGGTGGACCCAGGCGATGGTTGGAGTAAGGAAGGACTGCAGAAAACTCTTCGAGGAAATCGTTGTGCGAAATTTTGGCAAGATGGGTCCATAAATGCGCTGGCTGTAACTCTAGAAGTTAAAATCGGGCGATTTATATACATGAGAGCTATATCCAAATCTGAACCGAGTTCCATGAAACTTACCAGTAATGTCGAGAGTCATAAGGAAATCTTTCCTGCCAAATTTCGAGAGAATCGGTTTACAAATGAGCATTTTATTGCGTTATTTCGGCAAATCGGACGAACATATATGGGAGCTATATCCAAATCTGAACCGATTTGTAGCCGACTTTTCAGATATTGTGGTAGTCGTCGAGGAAAGCGTTGTGCGAAATTTTGGCAAGATGGGTTAATAAATGCGCTTGCTATGACTCTAGAATTTAAAATCGGGCGATATATATGTATGACCCCTATATTTAAATCTGAACCGATTTCTATGAAACTCACCAGTATTGTCGAGAGTCATAAGAAAATCTTTCCTCCCAAATTTCAAGAGAATCGGTTAGCAAATGACCATTTTAATGCGTTATTACTGCAAATCGGACCAACATATATATGGTAGCTATATCCAAATCTGAACCGATTTATAGCAAACTTCTCAGATATTGTGGTAGTCATCGAGGAAAGCGTTGTGCGAAATTTTGGCAAGATGGGTCCATAAATGCGCTAGCTGTAACTCTAGAAGTTAAAATCGGGCGATTTATATACATGAGAGCTATATCCAAATCTGAACCGATTTCCATGAAACTCATCAGTAATGTCGAGAGTCATATGAAAATCTTTCCTGCCAAATTTCAAGAGAATCGGTTAACAAATGACCATTTTATTGCATTATTTCGGCAAATCGAACCAACATATATATGGGAACTATATCCAAATCTGAACCGATTTCCATGAAACTCACCAGTAATATCGAGAGTCATAAGAAAATCTTTTCTGCCGAATTTCGAGACAATCGGTTAGCAAATGGCTATTTTATTACATTATTACTGCAAATCGGACGAACATATATAGCTATATCCAAATCTGAACCGATTTATAGCAAACTTCTCAGATATAGTGGTAATCATCAAGGAAAACGTTGTGCGAAATTTTGGCAAGATGGGTCCATAAATGCGCTGGCTGTAACTCTAGAAGTTAAAATCGGGCGATTTATATACATGAGAGCTATATCCAAATCTGAACCGATTTTCATGAAACTCGCCAGTATTGTCGAGAGTCATAAGGAAATCTTTCCTGCCAAATTTCAAGAGAATCGGTTAACAAATGACCATTTTATGGCATTATTACTGCAAATCGGACGAACATATATATGGTAGCTATATCCAAATCTGAACCGATTTTTTCCAATTTCAACAGACTTCATCTCTAGGCCGAAAAACAAGCCTGTACCAAATTTCAAGACTATCGGATGAAAACTGCGACCTGTAGTTTGTACACAAATTAACATAGACAGACCGACAGACGGACAGGCAGACAGATGGACATAGCTAAATCGTATCAGAAAGTGATTCTGAGACGATCGGTATACTTATCAATGGATCTATCTCTCTTCTTTTTGGGTGTTACAAACAAATGCACTAAGTTATAATAACCTGTGCCACAGTAGTGGTGTAGGGTATACAAATTTTGGCTTCTTTCTCTTCCAATTTAACCTAAGTTTGTAGAGGTCGTAAGTCTTAACCGATTTGGATGAAATTTGGCACAGTGACGTTTTCTATGACCTCTTATATTTGTGCCAAATATAGTCTGAATCGGTCTATAACTCGATATAACTCCCTTATAAACCGTTTTGCCGATTTTATTTCTTAAGCCGCTAGGGGGCGCAATTGTTGCCCGATCCATCCAGGTATGACCTGAATATATTGGCTTGCCCAAAAAGTAATTGCGGATTTTTTAAAAGAAAGTAAATGCATTTTTAATAAAACTTAGAATGAACTTTAATCAAATATACTTTTTTATACCCTCCACCATAAGATGGGGGGTATACTAATTTCGTCATTCTGTTTGTAACTACTCGAAATATTCGTCTGAGACCCCATGAAGTATATATATTCTTGATCGTCGCGACATTTTATGTCGATCTAGCCATGTCCGTCTGTCCGTCCGTCCGTCTGTCCGTCCGTCCGTCCGTCTGTCCGTCCGTCCGTCTGTCCGTCCGTCCGTCCGTCTGTCCGTCCGTCCGTCCGTCCGTCTGTCTGTCGAAAGCACGCTAACTTCCGAAGGAGTAAAGCTAGCCGCTTGAAATTTTGCACAAATACTTAATTTTAGTGTAGGTCGGTTGGTATTGTAAATGGGCCATATCGGTCCATGTTTTGATATAGCTGCCATATAAACCGATCTTGGGTCTTGACTTCTTGAGCCTCTAGAATGCGCAATTCTTATCCGATCAGAATGAAATTTTGCACGACGTGTTTTGTTATGATATCCAACAACTGTGCCAAGTATGGTTCAAATCGGTTCATAACCTGATATAGCTGCCATATAAACCGATCTTGGGTCTTGACTTCTTGAGCCTCTAGAGTGCGCAATTCTTATCCGATTGGAATGAAATTTTGCACGACGTGTTTTGTTATGATACTCAACAACTGTGCCAAGTATGGATCAAATCGGTCCATAACCAGATATAGCTGCCATATAAACCGATCTTGGGTCTTGACTTCTTGAGCCTCTGGAGTGTGCAATTCTTATCCGATTGGAATGGAATTTCGCACGACGTGTTTTGTTATGATACCCAACAACTGTGCCAAGTATGGTTTAAATCGGTTCATAACCTGATATAGCTGCCATATAAACCGATCTTGGGTCTTGACTTCTTGAGCCTCTAGAGGGCACAATTCTTATCCCATTGGAATGAAATTTTGCACGACGTGTTTTGTTATGATATCCAACAACTGTGCCAAGTATGGTTGAAATCGGTCCATAACCTGATATAGCTGTCATATAAACAGATCTGGGGATTTTACTTCTTGAGCTTCTAGAGGGCGCAATTCCTATCCGATTTGGCTGAAATTTTGCATGACGTATTTTATTTTTACTTTCAACAACTGTGTCAAATAAGGTTCAAATCGGTTCATAACCTGATATAGCTGCCATATAAACCGATCTGGGATCTTGACTTCTTGACCCCTAGAGGTCGCAATTATTATCCGATATGCCTGAAATTTTGTACGACGGATCCTCTCATGACCATCAACAAACGTGTTCATTATGTTCTGAATCGGTCTATAGCCCGATACAGATCCCATATAAATCGTTCTCTCTATTTTACTTCGTGAGCCCCAATGGGCGCAATTCTTATACGAATTGGCTGAAATTTTACATAGGTCTCCAACATATAATTTAATTGTGGTCCGAACCGGACCATATCTTGATATCGTTTTAATAGCAGAGCAACTCTTTTCTTATCTCCTTTTTAGCCTAAGAAGAGATGCCGGGAAAAGAACTCGACAAATGCGATCCATGGTGGAGGGTATATAAGATCGGCCCGGCCGAACTTAGCACGCTTTTACTTGTTTACACTTTTTTTCTAAAGCAAGCTAAAAGTAACAGCTGATAACTGACAGAAGAAAGAATGCAATTACAGAGTCACAAGCTGTGAAAAAATTTGTCAACGCCGACTATATGAAAAATCCGCAATTACTTTTTGGGCAAACCAATATATCATAACCCTATATAGCTCGAATAGCAATTTTTATCAGTCATCCTTTGTTTGCCTGCAAAGAGATACCGGGCAAAGAATTCCACAAAGGAGATCCATATAAGATTCAGCCCAGCCGAACTTGGCAATGGCCGGACTGGCCTCCGAATGCAATCACCGGATGAATGGTTAAACGAAAGCGCAGACACACAGACATCCTTAAGTCGTCTTAGATCTTAGACGATGATCAAGAATGCATATTTTGTGGGAACAGAAAGGAAAATTTCGATGTGTTGCAATCGGAATGACAAAATGAATATTGGCATACCCCCCTTATCGTATGGTGGTGGGTATAAAAATGTAGCAAGTACTTGGCAAAATTTATTTATTTTGTAAATTTTAATCAAAAAACAAAACATTAATGCTGCTTAACTTTCCAAAAAAAAAGAACCAAGGCAACAATAACAATAAAAGGAAGTGTAAACTAAGTAAATATTTTGTTTATTTCCCACACGCTTATACAAACACACATAGAGCATAATATAGACGAAAATACACACACACACACACACACACCCACACATAAACATAAATATTTGAGAAAAATCAACAAGGAAAAACAGTACAAATCCAAAGGGCTTCCAATTTCTTAGAGTGTTTTTTTTTTTTGGTGTTGTGAAAAACAAAACAAAATTCCTTAGCCTCATAGGAGCCAAAACGACCCAAAATGTACATGGCATATTGTCTGGTACATAGAGTGGAAAATCCCATTCTCTTTTCTTTTTTGGTGAACAGGATGGGGCTTCAAACAACAAATAGGCCCAAAACGTGTTCAATTGGCATTTTTTGCTAAGGAAAATAAAAACTCTCACACACACTCGCACACACCCAAAAAGTTGATATTTAACTTTACTAGGTTTCACACACACACACACACAACATGGAAGTTTCATATACTCACTCACTGCTATAGGCTCACTGGCACAATCTCTTCTTGTGCATGTGAGTTAACTACACACACACAAGCAAAGAAAAACCTTTGAACATTTCTGTGTACTTAAGCTGTGCTTATGTTAGTCTAGGAGTGTTTTGAGCTAAGAGTGGCAGTGTCTATGTGTGTGTGTGTGTGAGTGTGTGTCTGATGTTTTCTTGCCTGTGTAAATTTTGATTCATGTTTAGCTGTTGCTTAGCCTTTGTATGCCTGCGAGCTTAAACTCAATTCATTTATTTCCAACAGTCGCAACGCTTCCCTCTGCCCCCCTGCTCTTAGACCCCTCCCCCCCACCACCAGCAGTCTCTTTGGTTTATTGAAGCATTCATGCATTCGTATGGCGAAAAAGCGAAACGTGTGATATAGACGATCTCATAAAGCGCATTTACGTGTGGAAAATTGTATGGTTTTATAATTTTCACACCAATTTCTTGTGCCGACTTTATGGTGCTCTGAAGTATTTTTGCCTTCCTCTTCCACCACGCCTGCCTGGCTGCTTGTTTGCCAACCTAAATGGTTAATGGTTGTAGTCTATATGTGTGTGTATTATGTGCCCGAAGTCAGACATTGAAATGACTTCATTTTTGATGTGTGTTTGGATAGGATATATGAATGAGTATCAAAGTGATTGGTTTTGGATGTGTATGTGCATGTAAGCTCTTTTGACATAAGCGGAAATATTGTGGCAGCGTTCAGAAAACGCTTGCTGACGCGATTAGAAATCGATATGGGAAATGCTTTTAATTACCAAGTTCCTACACCCACAATTCGAGGGCTCGGGCTAATGGGGCCTATAAGTGTTATTAATTGAGTTCAACACTGTTGCTCATACGCCATGCGGCACAGTAGTTCAGAAACTTTAACTATGGTTGCCCAAAAAGTAATTGCGGATTTTTTAAAAGAAAGTAAATGCATTTTTATTAATACTTAGAATGAACTTTAATCAAATATACTTTTTTTTACACTGTTTTTCTAAAGCAAGCTAAAAGTAACAGCTGATAACTGACAGAAGAAAGAATGCAATTACAGAGTCACAAGCTGTGAAAAAATTTGTCAACGCCGACTGTATGAAAAATCCGCAATTACTTTTTGGGCAACCCAATACAAAATGCCCATAACTTTGGAACTAGAACAAATTTTCGAGGTCTTAAAAAACTCGGATTTTTGTTTTGGGCACATTGTAACACTTTTGAAAATATACTAAGTTTGCAAAATTTTATATTTTGCACCCTCCCTCGAAATCTCCCATTCTTCAATTGTCTGGGGGCTGCCCCACTCCAAAAAAACCAACCAATAGGACATGCAGGACGATCGGGACAATATGAATTTTATATGAAGGGTATTTTGGATGGCCGCCCACAACCTAACTTTGAAGATCATGACAATATGGAACTGAAAATGGACCGACGCACAGTGGGATAAAATCGATTCGGCCGGGCCGAATCTTGGGAACCCACCACAATGGATTCTGCTAAAATATGGGAGCTATATCTGGTTATAGACGGAGTTGGACTGTACTTGGCACAGTTGTTGAGAGTCATAACAAAAGACTATATGCAAAATTTGAGCCAAATCTGATGAAAATTGAGAATTCCAGGGGCTCAAGCAGTGAAATTGGGAAATCGGGTTATATGGGAGCTATATCAAATTCTTGACCAAGGTAGACCGTACTTGGCAAAGTTATTAGAAGTCATTACAGAAGACCACAAAAATTGCGGCTTCCAGGAGCTCAAGAAGCCAAATTGGGAGATCGGTTTATATGGGAGCTATATTAGGTTTATTTTCCGATTTGGACTGTACGTATCACAGTTGTTGAAAGTCATAACAGAACACTATGTGGGGGTATATTCATTTTGTCATTCCGTTTGCAACACATCGAAATATCCATTTCCGACCCTATAAAGTATATACATTCTTGATCAGCGTAAAAATCTAAGACGATCTAGCCATGTCCGTCCGTCTGTCCGTCTGTCTGTTGAAATCACGCTACAGTCTTTAAAAATAGAGATATTCAGCTGAAATTTTGCACAGATTCTTCTTTTGTCCATAAGCAGGTTAAGTTCGAAGATGGCCTATATCGGACTATATCTTGATATAGCCCCCATATAGACCGATCCGCCGATTTAGGGTCTTAGGCCCATAAAAGCCACATTTATTATCCGATTTTGTTGAAATTTGGGACAGTGAGTTGTGTTAGGCCCTTAGACATCCTTTGTCAATTTGGCTCAGATCGGTCCAGATTTGGATATAGCTGCCATATAGACCGATCCGCCGATTTAGGGTTTTAGGCCCACAAAAGCCACATTTATTATCCGATTTTGCTGAAATTTGGGACAGTGTTAGGCCCTTCGACATCCTTCGTCAATTTGGTCCAGATCGGTTCAGATTTGGATATAGCTACCATATAGACCGATCCTCCGGTTTAGGGTCTTAGGCCCACAAAAGCCACATTTATTATCCGATTTTGATGAAATTCGGGGCAGTGAATTGTGTAAGGCCCATCGACACCCTTCGTTAATTTGGCTCAGATCGGTCCAGATTTGGATATAGCTGCCATATAGATCGATCCTCCGATTTCCGAAATTTCAGCAAAATTATCCGATTTTGCTGAAATTTGGGACAGTGAGTTGTGTTGGGCCCTTGGACATATTTCTTCAATTTGGTCCAGATCGTTTCAAATTTGGATATAGCTGCCATATAGACCGATTTCTTGATTTATGGTTTTGGGCCCATAAAATGCTCATTTATTGCCCGATGTCCCCGAAATTTGGAACAGTGAGTTAAGTTAAGCCCCTTGACATACTTCTGCAATATCGCACAGATCGATCCAGATTTGGATATAGCTGCCATATAGACCGATATCTCGGTTTTATGTTTTGGGGCCATAAAAAGCGCATTTATTGTCCGATGTCGCTGAAATTTGAGACAGTGAGTTTGGTTAGGCTCTTCGACGTCCTTCTTCAATTTTGCCCAGATCGGTCCAGATTTGAATATAGCTGTCATATAGACCGATCTCTGGATTTAAGGTTTAGGGCATTTATTGTCCGATTTCGCCGAAATTCGGGACAGTGCTTAGTGTTAGGCTCTTCGACATGTTTATGCAACTTGGCCCAAATCGGTCCAGATTTGGATATAGCTGCCATGTAGACCGATATCTCGATTTAAAGTCTTGGCCCCATAAAAGGCGCATTTATAATCCGATTTCACTGAAATTTGACACAGTGCCTTATGTTCGGCTTTTCGACATCCGTGTCGTATATAGTTCAGATCGGTATGAGGTATATGAGTATAAGGTATGAAATTTTCACCGAATTTTGATGAAAGATGGTTTACATATATACCCGAGGTGGTGGGTATCCAAAGTTCGGCCCGGCCGAACTTAACGCCTTTTTACTTGTTATAAGCTCAAAACACTATATCGGGAGATCGGTCTATATGACAGCTATATCCAAATATCGAGACCACATTTGACGGAAGAAGGAAGGGATCCACCAGAGGAAGTTAATATGTGATCACATCCAAAAATTCAAAAAATTGATAAAAATCTGGCAAAAAATGATTTTTTTCCTTGGAAAACTTTAGATGGTCATATCTCCTTAACTAAGCCTCGTAGAGGAAAAGTAAGGTTAATTCGTGACCACTTCGTAAAATCCAAAAAATTGATGAAAATCGGGCAAAAAATGAATTTTTTCCTAGGAAAACTTAAAATGGCCAAATCTCCTTAACTGAGCCTGGTAGGGGAAAGTAAGGTTAATACTTCCAAAAATTCGAAAAATTGATGAAAATCTCCCAAAAAATTATTTTTTTCCTAAGAAAACTTAAAATGGCCATATCTCCTTAACTAAGCCTCGTAGAGGAAAAGTAACGTTAAGAGGAAAAGTAAGGTTAAAAATCGGACGAATATATATATGGGAGCTACATCTAAATCTGAACCGATTTTGAACAAATTTCTTAGATTTTATCAAGGTATCGATAAATATTTTTTATAACACCATTTAATTGAATATTTTTGGCATATAACTTTCCCTGTAGTAGTTAGCAAAAAAAAATTGCTTTCATTTTGTAGAAATTAAATTTAATTAAATTTATTTCGACAGAATATGAAGTTTATAGTTTATTCATGTTGAAATGCAGTGCAATGCAATTCAGTGTAACTGCAATGGATTTGTCATAAATTCAACATCCTCTTAATTCGGGGGGTCTTTTTAAT